>NC_038046.1:34265812-34537973 GCF_002211085.1 Panicum hallii | reverse complement strand
TCCTGGGAGATCTCGTAGGTACCGTTTGCAGAAGTAGTCGTATCTACATGTAATGCAACATTATATTCAAGGTGCGGACATAAAACTATCTTACTTCACAATAAAGTTGCAATCCAACATTCACTTAACATGCTACTCACATAACAATCAAAAAGATCTGATCTAAACTTAGACAGAACTTTAGGTGGACAACTAATTAAGATGGACTATTTGTTGAAGACTACAACAGAGTTGGTTGGAAACAACGGGGGTTTAGTCGATAGAATTGGCAAAGAAGGAAGCTCTCTATACTGTTTTAGGAAATCTGCTGATTTCTGTTTAGAAGGGAAATCGGCATAAACGGTTTTTGTATATAAGCAGAAGAGGTTAGCCGATTTGAGTTCACTTGGGGTCAAATCGGCTGATATGGGTAGGAATGTTAAAGGTACAGTTCTTCAAGGATAGAACAAGGAAGGATCTTGCCGATTGGATTATCAGCATGTCTTTGGTCTATCTAATTGGTTGGTGTATTGGTCTTGGCCTTAACCGATGAGGATGCATTAGGGTTAGCCGATTGATGTGCTTTGGTCGTGCCTAACAGAGACTCTTAGGGGCTGTTTGGAGTGGCGCCTAACCCGCCACAGCGTGCCTAACTTGTGGCGCTCAAAACGGCCGCCACACCTGTGGCGGAAAAAGTGTGGCGCGCCGTGGCGGGTTAGGTGGCACTCCAAACAGCCCCTTACTGTGCTAACTTGCCGATCTGTGGTGGTGCGATTCGGCAGGTGCAGCCGATAGGCTATCTACATCGGATGTCTAGCTGAGATGTGCTTAAGAGTTATCCTAGGTAACTAGGTGTGGTTGTATCGGCTTGATTACGTCAGCACAACAATTGAGTGACGTACAGCCGATGGGGTTATCTAAGTTAGACCTGTTACAAGAACTAGGTGGAACAGAACACTAACATCAGACTAGGCTGATGAGATCATAAGTGCGGAACTAGATTGAGGAGGACGTGGCTGATGTGTTTGTGCCGATGGGACATATTCTACAGATGTGCAGCTGATTGGAGTGGGGTTAAGGGTATGTGACCGATAGATATATAGCCGATCTCTCAGTTGATAAATCGGCTGATAGAAGTGTGTGTGGATGAAGATGGGAAAACTAAGGATTGATTGGCCATATTTGACCGATATGGAAAATAACTAGAATCAGCTTAGATCAGCCGATAGCAAGAACTATAAGATCGTGTGTGCATCTCCGATACATCGACTATGTGCAGCCGACGTAGGACAGAACAAAAGAATTGTATCGGCAGTAGCCGATATTAGAAAGATATCAACCGTATCGGCTAACCAGCCGATGGTAGAAACATGTCAAAAGAAAAGCATCGGCTGACAGCTGTTACACAGAAACATCACGGACTCAAAGGAGACGGATGCTTAGCGGCTGAGCTGATAGCTGACACTGAAGCATAGCTGCCGAGATGTATTGGTTAAGCAGCAGATACAAACGAACTAACAAGGATCTTTATATGAAAAGGACCTTAAGGAAACGGTAATCAAAACAAGGACAAAGTTTTGATGGCAGGGATATGAGCACTCGTGTGAAAGGATTAACTAGATATCACACATTTCTACTTAAGACATATATCCTATAATTTACCTTTCAGCTACAGCACATGCATATCACATAGGGTACAAATAAAGCACACATTTCCTAATATTTAACCTAGACCACACATCAAGGACTTTCAACTCAAAATCACAACATACAACTTGTAGACTTTGACCTAAGGACTCAAACAAAACTGATTTTGTATTTTTATGAACTTCTTACGAATTCCTATGAAATGTAGAAGTTCACTGATTTGAAATAAAGAAAGCTCTGGAAGTTTTATAGAGAATACCCTAGAACCTTCTAAATCAAAGCAATTAAGTCCCTGGTAGGGGAAAACAGAGGATAGAAAGAAGATGACGACGTTCCGGCAAAAGGGGTCGCCGGCACTAGAAAGATTCATTGAATCAGGGCAAACCTTAGGGTAGCCTTGGTTGTGAAGGAGAACGGGTGGAAAGTGAATTCTCATGGCAAACAAGATCGGCGATGAGAAGTGCTCGACAGTGACGAGACTCCGTGGGTGACGAAGAAGCTTGCCGAGAATTGCAGTGGGTGGAAGATGGCCGGAGGGATATTCCTCACGGTGACCTGTGGTGATGGTGGTTGGTTGGGTGATCAACGAGGGGTAAGAACTGTTGGTCGTCGTGGACCCCTGGGACAAGACGATAGAGCCGGTTTGGTTCGCTATGCCAACTCCTCCGCGAACCTCAGGGTTTTCCTGCTCACGAACTAAGCCTCCACTGCTCAGGCGCGTGTGCTGCAGAAACACGGTCGGCACACCCGCGTAGCCTCCTACAGGATCGCCGCGCCTGGTCGCATCTCCTGCACACTGTTCCTGTACTGCTTTCGCACCACTGGCCCTTAACCTTCTCGCGCGTGGCCCGTTGCCTTGCACGCGCACGTGCCTGCGGAATCGAGCCGAGCCGGCCACTGGCAAAACACTTCCGCTTGCACTCGCGAACGTGCCGGTTCAATTTCGCTCGGACCTCCGGGTTCTGCAACTCCGCCGCCCTCTCCATCTGCTGTGATGCCATCAGGGCCGGCCTGCCACCGCCGCCGGTCTTGCGCTGCGCGTCGAACCCGCGCCGCGTTGCTCTTGCCCTGACCTCCGCATGGGTGAAGGGAGCTCGCCGTGCCTGGCTCCACTGTGGCTCCTTCGAGCTTGTTATGCCCGACCACCGCCTTCGCTTCGCAGCTTTTCCTTCCGACTTGCCGCGCCATAAGCGCTCTTCCGCCTCCGCGAGGATCGAGGCCCGCCCTGAGCTGCCGCGCCAGCGCCTGCTAGAACTTCCGGGTACTCAGCTTTCCCTTGTTCCTTTTCCCCCACTCGCAAGCGGCCTTGCCCAACACAGAACGCCTCCATGGCGACGAGCGGCGGCTCTGTCCATGGTGACCGGTGGTGCTAGGGCTTCGGGTCCCCAACCAGCTGGTCGGTGAGCACCTCCGCATGGCCTAGAACCCTTCCAAAACTTTTCCCTCGACCAGAACCTATTGGAGCTGGGTTCCCACTGCCACATCTCGTGTTCGCGGCGGCAACCACGGCAAGGGCCGCGTTCCGGCCACTCCAGCAAAAGAACGGCGCCCCCAACCGCTCCAACGCGCCCTGCCAGCGCTCCAGCACGCTTCGCCTGCGCCTGCTCCACGCCTCCTGCGCGCGCTCACTCATGCGCCTGCCTGCGCCGCACCCGAGCCGCCGCACCAGCTCCCTCGTCGTGCGCGCTTGCTCGCGCGCCTGCCGCGCCGCCGCTTCGGCTCCCGCGCCAGCGCCCACGCCAAGCCGCGTACGCACGCCTGCACCGGCCTCCAGCGCCCGCTCGCGCCGCCGGCCCTCGCGCACGCCCGCGCTCGCCCGACGCCCGCGCCGAGCCACGCCGAGTCGCAGCCACCCGCCGTCGCCTACGCCGCGCGCGCCTACCACCAGCTCCCGCGGCCCGAGCCCGCGAGCCGCTCGCCCGCGCGCCTGCGCCCGAGCCGCCCCCGCTCTGGCACCGCGTGCGCTGCCTCCGCCTGGATCCCGAGCGCCCACGCCTCCAGCGCCGCCCCGTGCCAGCGCGCCGCCCGCGTGCCGCTTGCGCGCCTGAGCCGAGCCGCGCTGCTGCCTGGTGGAGGAGAGGGAGAGAGGAAGAAAAGAAGGATTTGGATGGAGCTGCCGCCAGTGGGGAAAGAAAAAGAAGGGGCGCCAGGGAGAAGAAACAGAGGAGAAGGAGGAATAGAATTCCTCCAAGGACTTACGCGCAATTTTAGAAAACTGCAGGGACCTTTCTATAAAGCATAAATTTTCCATTAATCTAAAACCCGAATGAAGAAATGCCCAAAACGAAAGTTGGAGAGTTTTTCAAACTCTACAACATTGCTTTAGGGCTCAAGTTCAAAAACTCAAAACTTATATCTTTACACGTTAAATTTTGAACAAAAGTTGGATTTGAATTACTTTTGTCCTAAAGAGCGTAACTTTATAAAATTCAGGACCTAAATGCAAGCATTTATGACATGTCATGATGACGGGATAGACACGTCATAATGATTAGATAGACATGTCATAATGACTTGCACCTTTTACACTTTAGCCCTGAGTAACTTTGAAAGTTACTTTTGTAAATCAAATACTTGCATAAAAGGACTTGTACTTTTATAAAATTACATCAATACCCCTATTTTCACAACTTTACCCACAATTTTTACACAATTCAACACATACATTTCTAATGCAACTTTTTGGATAAATATATATTTTTACAACACATAAAGTAAGAAAAACATGTTTGCAAAACCACCTTCCACTTATTTTGAAATTACCCTTATCCAAATACATTTTGCAAAAACAACCCTAGGTTTTTCTGTAATTATAAAAATACCCTTTTTACTTGCACTTTAAATTTTCAAAAGCTTCACATAAACATACACAAGCTTTTCACTAACGAGCACATACTTCACACTAACAATTTAGGTGCCTAGTTTACAAGTACATGAACTGTCACATTACAGTGGTTTAAAAGTAAATACTTGCAACACAAACCTTCATACATTTTGAAATCACCTTTCATTCAAACACATTTTACAAAAGAACTCTAATTAATTTCATAATTACAAAAATACCCTGTAACTTGCATTTAGGTTTTAACCCATTCACAAGAACAAGAACAAACACAAACTTTACACTAAACTCTAGTGTGTCTTACTGGCAAGTACCAGAAATGTCACAGCCTTCCCCCCTAAAAAGAATCTCGTCCCGAGATTCCGGAACATGATGAAATCGGATGATTAAATATGTGGATTGGCTCTAAGGAAGTCTGGAAAGTTGCGTTGAAGATATGACTCAGTTTTCCAAGTCACTTCTTCTTCGGTGTGATGGTTCCACTAAATTTTAAACATCCTGACGGTCTCTCTTCTTGTGCTTCTTTCCTTGGTATCCAGTATTCTGATCGGATACTCAGTATAAGATAGATCTGATTCGATTTCGATGGCTTGTGAATCGATGATTTCAGTAGGGATTTTGATACACTTCCTAAGTTGAGACACATGGAAGACATCATGAACGGCTGCTAGTTGAGGAGGAAGCTGAAGATGATAAGCTACGGGTCCACAGACTTTGAGAATTTCAAAAGGTCCAACATATCGAGGAGCGAGTTTTCTGTTTATGCCGAACCGTTGAATACCTCTGGTAGGAGATACTAGGAGATATACGAAATCACCAACTTTAAATTGCAATGGTTTTCTTCGTTTGTTCGAATAGCTCTTTTGTCAAGATTGGGCTACTTTTAGATTATACTGGATGGTCTTCACTTTTCTTCTGCTTCAGTGACAAGATCAGGTCCAAAAATTTTACATTTGCCGGTTTGAGACCAACTCAAAGGTATTCGGCATCGGTGACCGTATGATGCTTCAAACGGAGCCATCTTAAGACTCGACTGATAACTGTTATTGTAGGAAAATTCCGCCAAAAATAAGCATTTATCCCAATGCTTATCGTACTGGATTACACAGGCTCTAAGCATATCCTCTAGGATTTGATTTATTCTTTCCGTTTGTCCGTCTGTCTGCGGATGATATGCGGAGCTTCGTATTAACTTGGTTCCAAGAGAATGTTGAAGTTGCTCGAAGAAACAAGCAATGAACTGTGCTCCACGATCAGAAATGATTGTCTTAGGCACTCCATGGAGACGAACGATTTGGTCTAGGTAGATCTCAGCATACTTTTTGGCATTGTAAGTGGTATGCATGGGAAGGAAATGGGCGGTCTTTGTTAATTGATCAATGATTACCCAAATAGAATCATGCTTTTGGGAGGTGTTGGGTAAGCCAACGATAAAACCCATATTGATATCTTCCCACTTCCAAGAGGGAATGGTTAAAGGCTGAAGAATACCAGTAGTTTTTAAGTGCCTAGCCTTAACTCTTTGGCAAATATCACACTCCGAGACATAATTTGCAATTTCTCTTTTCATGCGAGTCCACTAGAAGTTTTGTCTCATGTCTTGGTACATCTTGGTACTGCCGGGGCGCATGGAGAACTTGGACAGATGTACCTCGTCCAATATCTGCTTGCGAAGCTGATGGTCCTCGGGTACAACAATACGCTCATTGAACCATAGAATCCCCTTGTGATCCACTCGGAAGCAGTTGTACTTTTCTTCTCCTTGGGCTAGCATCTGCTTGATGATTTTGACCCCTTCGTCATGATGTTGTGCCATAACGATACTACCCTTAAGTGTAGCCTCAGCTGTGATATGATTTAAACTACCTTGAGGAATAATCTCGAGATTGAGTTTTCTCATTTTCCAACAGAGAGTTTCACTGAAGGCTTCTACTGATAAGCAAGAACAGTGCGCCTTGCGGCTAAGTGCATCCGCAACTACATTGGCTTTGCCTGGATGAAAGTATACTTCTATATCATAATCCTTTATAAGTTCTAGCCAACGTCTTTGCCTTATGTTTAGATCTGCTTGCGTAAAAATGTACTCGAGGCTCTTATGCTCAGTATAAATGTTGCACTTAGTACCCATTAGATGATGTCTCTAAATCTTAAGTGCATGAATAACAGCTGCAAGTTCAAGATCATATGTAGCATAGTTCTGTTCATGAGTCCTGGGTGCTCGCGATGCATAAGCAATTACTCGGTTGTCTTGCATAAGTACACAACCAAGTCCGATGCCCGAAGCATCACAATAAATGTCAAAAGGTTTGGAATTATCTGGTTGAGCCAAAACTGAAGCAGTTGTGAGATGTGCTCTTACGGTGTGGAATGCTTCTTCACATTTCTCATTCCAGGAGAATTTAACTCCTTTCTTCAGTAATTCTATCATGGGCTTGGCTATTCTAGAGAAGTCAGGGATGAAATGACAATAATAGCCAGCTAGACCAAGAAAACGGTGGATTTGATGGACTCGATTAGGAGGCTTCCAATCCAGTCCTTCCTGTACTTTACTCAGATCGACGGATATGCCGTTACTGGAGATGGTATGACCTAGAAATTTAGCTGTATGCAACCAAAACTCACATTTGGAGAATTTGGCATACAAATGGTGGTCTCTCAATCTCTGAAGAATGACATGGAGATGTCCTGGATGATCTTCTAGGTTTTTGGAATAGATCAGAATATCAACGATAAATACCACAATGAATTTATCAAGCTCTGGCATGAAGACTGTGTTCATAAGATACATGAAATATGCTGGTGCATTGGTAAGATCAAAAGACATAACCAGATATTCAGAGAGTCCATATATGGTGGAAAATGCCCTTTTTGGAATGTCACTAGGCCTAATCTTTATCTGATGATATCCAGAGCGAAGGTCAATTTCAGAGAATACCTTGGCTCCAGCTAATTGATCGAACAGGATGTCAATGCGGGGAAGAGAATATTTGTTTTTGATGGTTACCACATTGAGAGGGCGATAGTCTGCACATAGCCTTAGACTATTGTCCTTTTCTTCACGAATAGGGCTGGGCATCCCCATGGTGAAGCACTTGGACGAATAAAACCTTTATCAAGGAGGTCCTAAAGTTGAATTTTCAATTCTGCCAGCTCATTGGGTGGCATACGATATGGCCTCTTTGAGAAGGGGGCTGGCTCTATAACGAACTGAATGTCCCTATCCGGAGGCATCCCAGGCAAATCATCCGAAAAAATATCTAGGTACCCACATACAATAGGGATGTCCTCTAGCTTGACCCCTTCTACAGCATAGGCACAAGAGTTGATGCACTTCCGTTGTAAAAGATAGAGAATAGTAGTTCCTTGGTAGGGTGAGTCTATCTCAACTGATCGGGAAGAGATATCTAATGATACTCGGTGTCTAGTCATCCAATCCATGGCTAGGAGGATATCCATTCCTTCTAGATCTAACAAAAGTAAATCTGTCTTTATCAGATTGCTACCCAACTGAATAGGCACATTTCTACAGATTTGATTTGAGGCAATTTTACCGCCAGAAGTTGCTATCATATATGCTCCTTTAGTAGGATGGAAATCCAAGCCTATTTTTGTTCCAAACTTTAAACTTATAAAGCTATGGTTTGCACCAGAATCAAAAAGTATAACTGCTGGTTGATGGTGTATAGTGAAAGTACCCGTTATTATTGGTGCACCCTCGGGAAGTTTGGAGAGAGTTGTGAAATTCACCCTCCCTTGGCGGACTTGCACAACTTGCTTCTTGCCCTTGCCCTTGCTTCTCGGGTTGGACATCTGTCCTTGGAATGATTTCCTAGGTTGAGGGCAATTTTTGATAAAATGCAATGAACTGCCGCAATTGAAACAACGATTGTTGTTGTTCGCTTGGTTGAACTGCGGGAAGTTCGGCCTTGATCCCAGCTGTTGCTGCTGCTGTTGAGACTGAGGCACTGGTGGCCTGTTGAATCTAGACTGCTGAGGGGGTCTAGCTACCCATCTCCCTGACTGATTGTTTTTGGGTGGGGCTCGTGGAGATGTATTCTAGACTAGCCGATACCTTGGGGGTTGAGCAATCGGGGGTCCAGTGGATATCTTCCGCTTTTTCTCAGCCCGATGGGCAGAAATACAATCTTCCTGAGTAATTGCCATGTTGACCAGCTCATTGAAGGTGTCTGTCTTAACAAGATTCAATCGTTCTTTGAGCTTGGTGTTCAGGCCACGATGGAAACGATCCCACTTCTTGGTGTTAGTGTCTGCTTGATAGCCCGCATATTGATATAGGTGATTAAAGGCCTGAGCGTACTGCATTACAGTGCGGGTTCCCTGGGTAAGAGCTAAGAATTCATTGAGCTTCCACTCAATAAGTCCTTTAGGAATATGATGCGCCCTAAAGGCGGTCCAGAATTCTTCCACGTGATTATGTGTCCATCCGGCCGCATGGCATAATAATGATCCCACCAGATGCGGGCAGTGCCGCGAAGCTGCTGTGCTGCAAAAAGTGCCTTATTTGCTTCTGACATGGTGCCGATAGTAGCGCAAACTTGGACTCAATAGTAAGGAGCCATGCATCGGCATCGAGAGGCTCTTCAGTCTTGTGGAAAAGTCGGGGCTGTGTGCTGAAGAAGTCTTGATAACTAGCAGATGGAGGTTCGTCCCGACCTCGTTCCTGATGATGGTATTGGTTCATCTGTGCCTGCACTAGCTGATTGAGTAGTTCAGTCTGCCGTGCCATCACTTCTGCTAGATTTGGCGGTGCTGGTGGCGGTTGTTGGGAACCGCTAGCCTGGTCCGGCCTGAAACCTTCAAGGGTTCCACGCGTAGCGCCAACCATCTGAAAAAGAAGATGTCCATTATAGGCAACCTATTCTTGCTCCCATTTTCAGAAAATATACCACCGCTTAACAAATATGCGTATTACATATTCTTTTTAACCAATACATTCAAAGTGCAAAGATACACAAACTCAGGTTACGGATTAGAAACTGGTAGTCCTTAATATATCACATCCCGATGGTCTGCTTATTACAAGTCAAGCCATACGTACGCATGCCACATATAGTACAACAAAGTGGCCCTTGGTTAAACTAAACTACCCACTCCATATGTCACACTATTCTACACTAAATACATCTAGGATATCAACGATACAGATGAACTAGAAATCATCGAGGTTGCCCACAGAAGGTTGGCTGCCGAAAGAAGAATGATTTGGTTGGGGGTTAGGTTCTGGATCTCCATGCTCGGAATCGAGATCTGAAATTCCTTCAATTTCCTCCAGGTCTTCTCCTTCATCTTCACTCTCAGGCTCCTCAGGTACATCAGGAGGTGCTGGCTGCTCATGGAGCACAATGATGTGGGCGATGGCGTCGTCAAGCTCAAGGGTGAGGTCGTGGACTTGCTCCTGGAGGAACTCAATAATGGTGTTGCGTTGGATAATCACTGTATCACTCTCGAGGATCTGATCCTCTCAGTGGGTGATGGTTTCGTCTCGCTGTGCGATAACCTCATCTTTAGCAGTGATCGTGGCTTGGAGCTCTTCAATCTGAGTAACCTGTTGGTCAATATTTCTGTGATGACTTTGAGCTATGCTGGTCAGTTGGTTCATACCGCGGTGTTGAAGTATCTGATAGTGGTGCTGTGCATTCATGAATCTGATTGTAGCACATAATGTCTCTTCGGCTAGATCTCCCAGCAAATTCCCACAATGTGATACTCGGAAAACCCACTCGGGGTCACGGGAATCTACTGCAGGGAATAGGCCAATAGGATACTCGGCAACTTCTTCTAGATGTTGGTCGCAGAAATTGTTGATAGCTTCAAGGGCTGCTGCTTCTATAGTGTCAACGAGGCGGTAACCAACCACATTAATCTCGATGGGCTGCCATAGAGAATGAAAAGGATGTTGAGGGATGGTCATCTTTACTCTGCACCGAGGAACACCCCCTTCACTATACTCAACTCCATCATATTGCGGGGGCTCGGTGTAGCAAAATAACTGAAGTGACTCCCACAAAAGACGTGGAAAACCCTCCCAATGCAAGGCATTGGTATGAGTATGTCCCTCGTGTTCCCAAAAGATCTTTGGAAATTCCACCATCTGAAGCAAGAATTCAAATGGTGAGATTGAAGGTTTTCAACAAATAGTTGAATAGATTGGGACAATAAATGTGAGTTAGATGCATGGGATGGCTGGAATGCAACTACCCTGCCGAGAACTCACAAGGTAAACGGAACGAGACAACCGATTCTGGTAACAGTAAAGGCTGAAAATCAGATGGATGTTATAGATCTTGAGAATGAAACAATAGATGCCGAGACACGCAACTAAGGCTGTCGCAAGGATCATATCAAGACTGCACTAGGGATAGACAACACTCTAGATGTTCTTAAAAGAACAACACATTCAATGCATTCACTTTGTTTGATCATGGATTATGCATACACGTACTACTCGACCTCACAACCAAAAACAACCGCCAAATATCTTTGGACTTACGTGGTTAATTTCAGTGGCGCAATACATACGTCTCTCTCTATAATAACTAGTCGATAAATCCTATCCATCTTAACCTATTAATCGTGGTTAATGTACGTGCAGAAAACCACAGTTGTATATCACAAACCTTTCATGCCAGCACGTCATGAAAGCGTCCCCAAACATTACTGTTCACTATAGAAACAGTATCCGTACAATTTCCACCGTACGGATGACGTTAACATACATTACGTCTGCAACGTATTCACGGGGGTACCGTATAAAACGGGGGTATGAATAGCGATCGCCATACCCTGTGCCTAACCATATACTCCCAATATGATCAACTAATTGTTGGTATATTGGCAGTATCTCAAGTAAGCCAGTGCTTGAGTAATAGCGTTCGGTTCGCATCACCGACAGGAAGGCCAATCTCTCTCAGTTGGCTGAGGATCCTTACCTTCTTACCTCAACATCGAGTAACGACGCACCCGAATATAAAATCTAAGATTGGTTGTGCTCAAAAGTAAATTTTGACAAAAACATAGTGCTGGAAGTTAGAGTAGTACTATATATATATTAGTAGCCACCTGATAACTCCCATATAAACCCTTAGGGCTTTACGATCTAAGCACAAACCTTAATGAGTCCAACGTAATTTATAATCTCTTTTGTTAAACAAATTTTTATTCTGAAAGTATTTTTAAGAGCTGCTGCAATCCTGGGTACCCTTATATCTCTGGCACCTGCTGTAAGCGTAAACCTACAGCTCTGATACCAGCTGTGGCAGAACCGATTGAATTATTCCGGCTCAAGCACGCTAGTCATTGCTAGGCAGGCGACAGAAGCTCAACGCACTTCAAATGGAACAAATCATTGGTCTGTCAGGTCACCGCCCGATTCAACCACGGTTACATAGGGTTGACATAGGTTTACCTTGCACGAAGACGAGTCCAGCCTTACAACAGCTCACAACTTTTACACCACAGGATAATTAAACATTATTACACAGGGGTCTTGTTTCATCCTAGCTAATACAAATTTATACAAGCATTATTCGAAACTTCAAGTTTACCAGGCAGTATTCAGAGTTAGCAGCGAAAATAACAACGCGACTACATATGTCGCAGAGGTAGGCACCATACTTAGCCCAAAGCATGGCGTTACTCCGAAGGGTCATTGCCGGTCGGGGATGGATCCCATTCCACAGACCAGCTAGGCGGAACAGTGCCGGGCCAAGTCAGATTATCCACTTGGGTCATGAACAACATACCTAAAAACCATATTACTAGCAAGGCTGAGTATACTAATACTCAACAAGGGTTACCCGATATTTGGGTATAATTAGCCCATAACTAGACCATGATAGGTTGAACGGCTCTAGTTTTCTTTTGCGCAAAAACAACAAAGAGTGTGTCCTTACTTTCATTATGTTAGCTTTCAAATTCTAGTTTCTTTTAACCATTCTAGGTAAGCACCTATACTAGTCAAGCAAGGTAGATATTAAGCATTCATCAAAATTATTCCATTAACTGTTACTGTTATTACTCTATGTGGTAGAAGTATCAAGCAGTCTCAATCTCCATGAGAAACGGACGATTCTGAATCAAATTTTATAACCTTGCAAGGAATCCTAACTCACACGCTCGGAAACTTAACTTTCCGGGCAGCCGTTCCCATCTTATTCCGGGACGTGGATCGGAGCCACCACAAGCGGCAGCAGGACCATACGCACATTCACTATGCGGGACGTACGCCTACAGTGTGATTGTATGGCCGTACTCCCATCCGCTACGCAGAACGTATTCCCACATGTTGGTGCGTGTGTGTGAATAAAAACCAAAATTCGAGTGGTGGGGTAGGTTCACTTTCCGGGCCAATCAGGTAATAGGCTTACCGCGTACCATATTTACAGTATGTGGCTAGTACTTTCAAACACTTGACAACCACTACCACACACTACTACCTTCTCAAACTTAAATCAACACAGATGGGGTATTCTTTCAAGTCATGATATCGTACGTAATCCCGTTTGTTATTCTTATAGTGATTGCAGAATGGTAAACAATCAACTCCTATATCGCGCGAGTGACAGGAAATCACTCGACTTCTGCCAGTCCTATTAGCAGAGCATCTATTCGGAAAAGACTCAGAAAAATATTACATAGGTTCCTAAGTTTCATGCATCTAGGGTTTCATTACAACTCCTAAAACTTAATGCACAATATAGATATATAACATAATAAGTGCATAATTTGAAAAACTAGGTTATGCACCGGGGCTTGCCTTCTTGGGTGAGGCTGGGGTCAGGAATGTCAACAACTTCCAAACTTTGGTTCAGGGCTTCAGTAAGATGCTCAGCGACGTTCACTTTATCGTCAGATATACCCTGCTCGTGTTCCGGGATCAATTCGTAGGTCCGTCTTCAAGCGTCGTTGATTCTACATGATATGCAATGATTTGAATTAAGTGATTATTAAGTCAATAACTTTCCTTCATGATAAGGTTGCAATCCAACAATTCACATTCAAAACACCACAAAGCAAAGGATTTGATTTCCGAGAATTCAAATTTACTTATTATACATTAATCCAATTAACTCTACTAGTATCACAAATAATTTCTATAACTTCAAGCATAAGAGTATTGTGGTTAGGAATTTAACTACACACACTTGAAGTTGATACAAAGCTTTTGTTAATTTCTTATTTTTAAACCTAACAGGTTAGTGGTACAAAAATAAACAAATTCAAACTTAAGTTAACAAGTTTTTTTTAGTTTGAAATCTATAGGGGTCTAGCTTTGAATTTTGGTGAGTGTGTTTACTTCTATCAGATGAGCTTGCCATAAATTTTTCATAAATTTTTGACAGCAGAAACTAAGGTATTTGAATCAAATTCAAATTTTAAGTTTAAATCAAAACCTTAAGTTAAACAGTGCTATAAATTATTGAAAAATTACTATCAATTACTCAACATCAAAAAGATATATGGTAAAAAGATCTAAGCATGGAAGCATCCTAATAGTCTTAATTCATTTCAAGCTTAATTTGCACAAATTCAAATGAGTTCCAGTTAGAGTTTAGTACTGATGGTGAAATTTGCACACAAGTTCACTCATGCCACATACAAGTTGCATACCAATGATTACATGAAATAAAGCTAGCATACAAGAGATACATACAAGATTCCCTTTTGTTAAACTTAAAAATAACACGTAAAAAATTAAGTTTCAAAATAAACTTTAGTAACAAAAGTTGCAGAGCTAGACTCTTGGAGTACAATGAAATTAGTTTGACAATTTTTGGATTTTTTTACAAATTTTTATAGATTTTCAAAATTTGCAGATTTGAATTGGGGGTACTGATATTGTTGTAGAAAAGACCCTAGAAAGAAAAGAAGACTTGCAATTGGGTCCCTGGTCAGTTTGAACAGAGGAACAGAACGACGGCGGGCAAATTTCGGTGAGGCGGCTCACCGGCGGCCAGGGGAAAATGGTTGAAAAGGTTCAGGGGCTCAAGGTGGACTCTGGGATGACCGGAATCGAAGAAGAAAGGCTCAGAGGCGATGGTTCACCGGAGGTCCGACCGGTGCGGCGAAGTTCCGAGAGCGGCGGCGGCGTTCCGGTGGCCGGAATGCAGGAGGGCAATGGGAAAATGGCTAGGAAGTTTCTACGCATAGATGTGGTGCTGGTGGTGAGCTTGGCGGCTTCGGGCAGCGGCGGTGCGATGTGGCTGGGCGGCGAAAACACCAGCGGGGTCGGGTGAGCGGCGGGCGGACGAGTTGGAGGCCAGGAGGTGCGGGTAAGGTGGCGAGGGGGGGCAGCTGGCGGCTCGGGAGATCACCGGCGCGGGGGCGGCGTGCGGCGCAGCCGTGAAACGGAGAGGGAGGGGAGAGAGGAAGATGATGAGGACTTATCCATAATTTTCCAAAAGTGCAAGGGGTTCACTATAAAGTAAAATTTTCTATCAAACCATATCCCAAATCAAAATATGCCCAAAATCAAAAGTGTAGGGCTTAAAAAGAACTACAACTTTTCTTTAAGGATCAGCTTCAAAGGAGTTAGGGTTTTGAAACTATTTCAAAATCTGACAAACTATGCAATTTTAAATAAAACCTATTTAAATTTCACATTTCAAATGAAACCTTAGGGTAACTCCACTTCTTACAGTGGTTTAAAAGTAAATACTTGTAACACAAACCTTCATACATTTTGAAATCACCTTTCATTCAAACACATTTTACAAAAGAACTCTAATTCATTTCATAATTACAAAAATACTGTGGCAGAACCGCATAATTTATTCCGGCTCAAGTGCGCTAGTCATCGCTACACAGCCGATACTAACTCAACGCACTTCAAACGGAACAACCCATTGGTCTGTCGGGTCTCCGCCCGATGCAACCACGGTTCAACAGGATCGAAGCAGGTTTACCTCGCACGAAGGCGAGTTTACAATCACAAAATAGCTCACCTACTTTTAATCCACAACATATTAAACATTATTGCAAACCATTTCAAACTTATGGTAAACTTATAAAAACATTGTTTGAAACGACATGCTAAGCAGCTTGTCCAGGTTCACAGCGGAAGGAAATTCACACGCGACTACACACATCGCGGAGGTTGACACCACGTTCAGCCCAAAACCTGGTGTCAATCCGGAGGGTCACTGCCAGCCGGGGACGGATCCCACTCCACGGACCAGCCAAACGGAACAGAAGATGGCCATGCAGGACTATCCGTGGGGTTCTCAAAGGTCATACCTGAAAAATTCACTAGCAAGACTGAGTATACTAATACTCAGCAAGGCTTACCCGGAATTAGGATATACTTTGCCCATAACTAGACTCATGAAGGCTTGAAATGGTTCTGGGTTTAATTTCAGATGGAAAGCAACAAAGAGTATGAACTAACTTTCATATTTTAGCTTTCAGATTCTAGTTTTATTAACCATTCTAGGTAAGCACCTATTCAAGACAAACAAGGTAGACATTAACATCCATCCAGATTATTCCATAATGGTTACTGTTCTTACTCTATGTGGCAGAAGGAATAAGCAGTCTCAATCTCCATGAGAAATGGACGATTCTGAATCGAATTTCCAAACCTTGCAAGGCAAACCTAACTCACACACTTGGAACATCCAACAATAGTTCTGAAGCAACCGTTTGCCTTTTCATTCCGACTCGTGGAACAGGGCCACCACAAGCGACTGTAGGACCGTACGCATACCAATTGTGCAGGACATACGTCTGTAGCGCGACTACATGACCGTACACATGTCCGCTGCGCGGAACGTACTCCCGCACGTCGGTGCGTGAGAAAAATCAAATTATGAGTGGTGGGAGGTATGTCCACTCCTCGGACCGATTGGTTACTAGGCTTACCGCTTGACCATATTTCACGGCATGTGGCTAGTACTTTCAAACGCTTAGCCACCACTACCACACACTGCGACCTTATCAACTTTTATCAACACAGATGGGGTAACCTTCCAAGTCATGATACTGCACATGACCCCATCCATCATTCTTATAGTGATTGCAGAATAGTAAACATTCAACTCCTATATCGCGCGTGTGACGGGAAATCACTCGACTTCTACCGGTCCTATTAGCAAAGCATGTATTTGATAAGGACTCAGGCACAATACATAGGTTCCTAGTATCAATGCATCTAGGGTTCCATTTCAATTCCTAGACTTGATGCAAGATATAATATATAAGCATAAAATTTTAGTAAATTGAAATACTGGTTTATGCACCGGGGCTTGCCTTCTTGGGCGAGGCTAGGGTCAGTGGTGTCAGAGACTTCCGAACTTTGGTTCGGGGCTTCAGTTATAACCTCGGCGACGTTCGCAGGATCTTCAGAAAATCCCTGCTCGTGTTCCGGGACTAGCTCGTAGTCTCCGTCGTCGAGTGTCGTTGACTCTACATGATATGCAATAATTTGATTAGATGGTTCTCGAGTTAAGGATTTTACTTCACAATAAAGTTGCAATCAAACAAATTAACAAACATGAACTCATGAAACAAGGGGGTTGGGTCCAATTCTACTATTTGTGTCTTGATTCGATTATCATATTAATTGAATTACTTTGAAGTAATTTGACTAGTTTGATTTTTATTTTGAAAACCATAAAGGCTATGGCCTTGAATTTTTGTGGATAAGCTTATTTCTTTTGGATAAACTTACTATGAATTTTTCATAATTTTCAAAAAATAGAAACTATAGTGTTTAAACTAAGTTCAAATTTCAAGTTTAAATACAAACTTTAAGTAAAACAGTGTTGTAAATTCCTAAAATATTTACTATGGACTATTCTATTGTAGATCATCACATGATAAAAAGATCTAAGCATGAAAGGCTTAGGAACATGTTTGAATAAATTCAATCCCTTTCAAGCTTGATTTGCACAAAATTAAATTAGTTGAATCTAGGGTGCAGTACTGGTACTGACATTTTTACACAAGCTTGTATTCACTTTAAACAGACTACACACCAAAATTCATAGGTAACAAAGTTAGCAAGCAAAATTTACACACAAAACACTCTTTTGTTTGACTTTAGAATAACTTAACCAGATTTGGGTTTCAAACCATACTCTGTTAATCAAAGTTGTAGAGTTAAACTTTAGGAGTATAACAAAGTTTGTTTGACAATTTTTGGATTTTTCTACATTTTCCTATGGATTTTATAAGTTGACAGCTTTTACAAACAACACTAAATGAGAAACTTGCAGAGAGGCCCTCGGGTTTTTGCACCTGGAACCCTAATATGAAAACTTAGATTACAATGGGGTCCTTGCCGGGTCAAGACAGCGGCCGTGGCGTTTGACCGGCGTGTTCTCGCCGGCGGCGAGGGTTTGGCCGAGGGGAAACGGGTCCTACACAACCTACAGGATGTGGTGCACATGTTGGTGGGTGATGGACACGAAGAAAGGCGGCGGAGCAAGGTCGACGGCGAGGAATGGCAGCGGCCATGGCGGCGCGTCCGTGTACCCGACGAAGGGCCGGCGAACATGGAGGGATGGAGCGCGCACGAGCATCGTGGAGTCGTGGGGATGCTATTTCGGTACCTGATTCGGCTGAAGGTGGGGCAGAAGGGGGTTGTCGACGTGGAGGTGCCTCGAGTTTTCACCGGCGGCGATGGCGGCACGGTGTTCTGGTGGCTGGGGAGTCGGAGGGTGGTGAAGGAGTAGCTAGAAAGCTTCTACGGGATGATGTGGTGCTGTTGGTGCTCTTGGTTGGGGTTGAGGGGCTCTGTAGCGTCGGGTCGACGGCGAGGCCGAGCGGGCGGCGGAGCTTGAGATCGCCGGCGCTGCGGGGGATGATGCTCGGGTGCGGAAAAGCGAAATTGGATGGGTCAGTGAGCTGCAGGGAGTCGCGGCGGTGCTCTAGGAGTGCTGGACTGGGGATGGGAAGCGGCGTGGGTGGCTGTCGACGGCGACCAAAGGGTGCGGCGGAGGTCCGGTGAGGCGCGGTGGTCGGGAAAGAGAAATGCCAGGGAAAGAAGTGCTTGAGTGAGTAACGAAGGTTGTGGTGCCGCTGTTGAGCATGCCTTAAGGCCGGGAGAGGCGTTGCGCGCGTGGTGGCTCGGGCGGCGGCGGCGCGACGTGGAGAGGCGGGAGTAGGCCAGCGCGAGGCTGGGAAGGCGGCGGGCAAGGCGCAGAAGGGCACGTGGCACGAGGAAAGGCGGCGCGGGGGCGGCAGATGCGCGGCACATTGTGACACCCTAGGTGTTAAATTGAGCAAGCCAATAGGAAGAATGTTTGGTGTGGATTAAATTGTGTGAAAATTGGGCAAAGTTATGAAAATAAGGGTATTTGTGTAAATTTATGAAAGTACAAGTCCTTTTATGTAAATTAGTTGAAGTATAAAAGTAACATCCAAAAATTACCAAGGGTCAAAGTGTAAAAAGGTATAAGTCATCATGACATGTCATAAATACTTGCAATTAGGTCCAAAGTTATAAGAAATTTACCTTGAGAAGGAAAAAACTTATTTAAGTTTGATTTGAGTGCAAAATGGTAAAATAAAGCATCGTGCTTTAGGTTTTTGAACTTGAACCCTAAAGCAAAGTTGTAGGATTTGCAAAGTTCTACAACTTCTATTTTGACCATTTCCTCATTAGAGCTTTGGATCAGTGGGAAAATCTAGTTTACAGAGAAGTCCCTGAGGTTTTTGCAAATTCCAACGAGGTCCCTCGGACCCCCTTCCCTCTTCTTCTTCCTCTGGCACGTGCTCTACTCCCCTGCTCTGTTTCTCTGCCACCGGCCATCTGCGCCACTCACCGCCGCGCCAACTCCTCCCCGGCGCCACCTCCTGCTGCCCTCGCTTCCACGCGTCGCCCCCAGCCCGAGCATCGCCCTAGCTCCTCCTCCCTGGCCCTCTCGCGCGCGTGCCACGCCGCCCCGCGGCTCTACCATCCGCCATCTCACCGCCGCAGCAGCCGCCCGTGCACGCCTCCTCGCCCCCTCTTTTCTGGTTCAAGAGCAGCACTAACTCCCTCTCTTCCCATTCCACTCGCTCTTTTGCTCTCCAATCGCCCAGAGCCCGAAACACCACCGCCGCCTCCTTCTTCTTCACCGGCGAGTCCCTGGTCACTGCAGAGCTCCCACCTTGAGCCCCCCATTGTCCCGGACGACCACCTTGATGAGGACATCGCCACTAACGATACATCCACACCTACACCAGTATCTACTTCAACAACACCTCTTGGACCTATTACTCGCGCTCGTGCTCGTCGGCTTACCCATCAAGTAAGTTCACTCTTAAGCTCAGGTTCATCATATTTAGAGAATGGAGACACGTGCACTCTTGTTTTACTCAGGAACCATGGATTGGATCAAAAGGGAAGAGGCATCGCGCAGGCTGGATTCGGACTGCAGGACAGACACGACTTGTAACAGCCGCCACGACTTCATCCGGACTCCGTTTTGGTCGGTCAAGTACTTTCTGGAAAGCTTATCAAATCTACTTTCCAACGGATCCGGAATCACCTCAATATCTATTCGGAATCAACCGCAATCCTAGATTTACTACAGAGTCCTTTTCAGCCACGGTGCTGCGTCACCCTAATTTGGCCCAACGGGCCGTGTATCAAGTAGAGTCCAAGACGGATGAGTCCTAGGGTTGGAATACGACCCCAGCACCCTTGTGGTCGTTCTCCCACTTCTTTATAACCTTTAGCCGCCGTCAAGAACACTCGGGTTTTGTTAGATGCAAGTTTAGCTTTTGCTACTTCCTTGTAGACGCGCGTGCTGATCCAGCCGCCCGTCCACTTGTTTTCGGAACCCCTCCATAATTGAGATTCGGTTTGAGACCTTCAATTACATCTCGTAATTTTCAGTACTTGTTCTACTTGTTCTTGCTAGTTCTTCGATTGCTTGCAGGACAAGTGCCCTAGTGGCCGGGTGTCGCGCTCCACAAGATCGCGGCAACCAAAGGAGGTGGTGTATCGGTTGCTAAGGCGCTGCATCCTTGGAAGGCTGTAGTCGGGCCGTGAACATCGTCTCCTCTATCAATCGAGTTATTCCACGCCTCTCATCGAAAGATCAGGAACAAACCCTAACGGGTTCACATCAGTTGGTAATCAGAGCAAGGTTGTTCGGTGAGAGACTTCCAATCCTTCGCTATTTTTATTTTCCTACAGTCCAGAAAAAGCCAAAAATAGTAGAATTGTTTTTCCCCCACCGCAATCCTATAGACCCTTTTGAGCCTTTACTAGTACTGCTTAGTTAGGGCTTGTTGAGTTTTCGGTTGCATCGGTTGTGTCGAGTTGCTGGTCTTAGTTGTAGTCCTTTAGAGTTTCGAGTTCTTGTCACGTTTGGTCACGTACGTTACCTTTTTCATCACTGTTTTGGCCGAATCAGAAACCACTTTGGTTGTCAAGTTCGACTTGGAATCGGTTAAGCGCGTGTTGGCCGAGACCGATTTGAATTCGGGTAGCCTATTCATCTTGTGGTTGCCGAATCTGAGTGCCTCTTTGTTATCAAGTCTGAGTTGAATTCGGTGCTGGTTGCATCTGAGTCCGAACTGTGCACCAGAAGCAATAACACTTCACACATATATTTAAGTCTCGGCCTACTCCAGAGAGAGAGAGAGCGAGAGAGTATCTTTTAATTACCTGTATACCCCTACTCTTTCTGGAAAAAGCGTGTGTGGTGACTTGCTCACTTGTACTCCTTTGTTCATAGCATCTATTTTTGAGGTTCCCCTGAAAAAAAAAAGAAAAAAAAAAGAAAAAAAAAAGAAGAAAAAAAGGATCATTGTTAAAAAGAAAGAAAAAAAAAGAAGCAAGGGGCTAATTCATTGTGTTTGTTTTTCCCTTCTGTTCGGAGTGGTGCTTTGTGACTTCCTTTGTGTCCAGGCTCGCGTCTCTAGCACGGTCTAGACTAGGACTAGCACAGTACCACTGTTGAACGATTATTCAGCTTGCCTTTGTGACTAACGTGGTGCTAGTACTTCCTTGTTCAAGCCCACCTACAGCTCCACATATCCGACTACAGCTCCACAGGTCTTGTTGCTGCCGCGCTGATACACTTCATTCCACGGTTGCGGACTTGTTGGTTGCCGTCCCCTCCTAGCAGCAAGGTAAGAATTGGTAAGAGCTTGTGCAACAGGTTGAGAGTGAGCGCCTTGCTGTAGCTACACCCTATTAGCTGTAGGGATTTTACTACTTCACTTGTTTTCTTGTTGTCCTTGTCTTTCTCACCATGGCAGGCTCCGAGGAGGAGGATCATAGCTTGCATCAGTCTCCACGTACCAGGGGCATCATACAACATTTTGAAAGGCAAGTGCAGCGGCACACAGAGGGACTTGATAATGATATGCAGGTGACGAATGACAAGATTGGACAATTGGAGGCTACGCAGATTGCCACCAACACCAAGCTTACGGGCCTGGAGACAGCGGTCGGCAATATTGACAAGAGTCTCGCTGCTCTTTTGCGGCGTTTTGATGAGCTCCATGCGAAGACCAACGAACAGCGTGATGATTGGGCGGATGAATATATTGCTGATACTGAACAGGATGAACAAGACGCTCGCCATCGCCGCCGGCTACGCACTAATCGTAGAGGTATGGGTGGTTTTCACCACCGTGAGGTACGCAACAATGATGATGCTTTCAGCAAGATTAAATTTAAGATACCTCCTTTTGATGGTACATATGACCCTGATGCATACATTACTTGGGAAATTGCTGTTGATCAAAAGTTTGCATGCCATGATTTTCCTGAGAATGCACGTGTTAGGGCTGCTACTAGTGAGTTCACTGATTTTGCTTCTGTTTGGTGGATAGAACATGGCAAGAAAAATGCTGATGACATGCCACAAACTTGGGATGCTTTGAAACGGGTCATGCGGGCTAGATTCGTTCCTTCTTACTATGCACGTGATCTGTTACATAAGTTACAACAATTGAGGCAGGGCACTAGAACTGTAGAAGAATATTATCAGGAATTGCAAATGGGAATGCTACGTTGTAATTTAGTGGAGGGTGAGGAACCTGCTATGGCTAGATTTTTGGGCGGGTTAAATAGAGAAATTCAGGACATTCTTGCGTATAAAGATTATACTAACGTAACCCGTTTGTTCCATCTTGCTTGTAAAGCTGAAAGGGAGGTACAGGGACGACGTGCTAGTGCTAGGTCTAATGTTTCTGCAGGTAAATCTACATCATGGCAGCAACGCACGACTACTTCTATGAGCGGATGTGCACCTCTACCAGCTCCTTCACCAAGTCGTACAGCAGCGTCTTCTCCATCCAGCGACAAGCCACGCGCTCCTCCCATCACTTCAGCAACCAAGGCTGTCCAGAAACCAGCCGCTAGTGCTTCCTCGGTTGCATCCACGGGTAGAACAAGGGATGTCCAGTGTCATCGGTGCAAGGGCTTTGGGCACGTGCAGCGTGACTGTCCTACCAAGCGCGTTTTGGTGGTCAAAGATGATGGTGCGTATTCCTCTGCTAGTGATTTTGATGACGATACACTTGCGTTGTTTGCTGCTGACCATGCAGGTAATGAGGGACCACCAGACGAACATATTGATGCAGGGGCAGCCGAACACTACGAGAGTCTCATTGTGCAGCGTGTGCTTAGTGCACAAATGGAGAAGGCGGAGCAAAATCAGCGACACACGCTGTTTCAAACTAAGTGTGTCATTAAAGAGCGTTCTTGTCGTATGATTATTGATGGAGGTAGTTGCAACAATTTGGCTAGCAGCGAACTGGTGGAGAAGCTTGCACTCAGCACCAAACCACACCCACACCCGTATCACATTCAATGGCTAAACAACAGTGGTAAGGCTAAGGTAACGAGGCTGGTGCGCATTAATTTTGCAATCGGAGCATATCATGATGTTGTTGAGTGCGATGTTGTGCCTATGCAAGCTTGCCATATTCTGCTCGGTAGGCCTTGGCAATTTGATACGGATTGTGTGCATTATGGTAGATCAAATCAGTTTTCGCTCTTGCACCATGATAAGAAAATTGTGTTGCTTCCTATGTCTCCTGAAGCTATTGTGCGTGATGATACTGCTAGAGCTGCCAAAGCTAAAAGTGAGACCAATAAAATTGTCAAGTCGGTTGCTAATAAGCAAGATGAGATACGCTTGAAAGGGACTTGCTTGCTTGCTACTAAATCTGATATTAATGACTTGATTGCTACCACTTCTGTTGCCTATGCTTTGGTGTGCAAAGATACTTTGATTTCCATTCATGATATGCAGCACTCTTTGCCCCCTGCTGTCGCTAACATTTTGCAGGAGTATTCTGATGTGTTTCCAAGTGAAATACCAGCGGGGCTGCCACCAATACGAGGGATTGAGCACCAAATTGATCTGATTCCAGGTGCATCGCTGCCCAACCGTGCGCCGTACAGGACCAATCCGGAAGAAACGAAAGAGATTCAGCGACAAGTGCAAGAACTACTCGACAAAGGTTATGTACGTGAGTCCCTTAGTCCTTGTGCTGTTCCGGTTATTTTAGTCCCCAAGAAAGATGGAACGTGGCGTATGTGTGTCGATTGTAGAGCTATTAACAATATCACAATTCGATACCGACATCCTATTCCACGTTTGGATGATATGCTTGATGAATTGAGTGGTGCTGTTGTGTTTACCAAAGTTGATTTGCGTAGTGGGTACCACCAGATTCGCATGAAATTGGGAGATGAATGGAAAACTGCTTTCAAAACTAAGTTCGGGTTATATGAGTGGTTAGTCATGCCTTTTGGGTTAACTAATGCACCTAGCACCTTCATGCGATTAATGAATGAGGTTCTGCGTGCTTTCATTGGCAAATTTGTTGTGGTCTACTTTGATGATATATTGATTTACAGCAAATCTATGGAGGCACATCTTGATCATCTACGTGCTGTTTTTACTGCTTTACGTGATGCACGTTTATTTGGTAACCTTGAGAAGTGCGTCTTTTGCACAGATCGAGTATCTTTTCTTGGCTATGTTGTCACTCCACAGGGAATTGAAGTTGATCAAGCTAAGGTGGAAGCTATTCAGGGATGGCCTGTACCAAAGACCATCACACAGGTGCGGAGTTTTCTAGGACTTGCTGGGTTCTATCGTCGCTTCGTGAAGGATTTCAGCACCATTGCGGCACCGTTGAATGCGCTTACGAAGAAGGGGGTGCCCTTTTCTTGGGGCACCACACAAGAGAATGCGTTCACCATGTTGAAAGATAAGTTGACACATGCACCTCTCCTCCAACTTCCTGATTTTAATAAGACCTTTGAGCTTGAATGTGATGCTAGTGGAATTGGTTTGGGTGGTGTTTTGTTACAAGATGGTAAACCTGTTGCATATTTTAGTGAGAAATTGAGCGGACCTGTTCTGAATTATTCTACTTATGACAAGGAATTGTATGCTCTTGTGCGCACATTAGAAACATGGCAGCATTATTGTTGGCCCAAAGAGTTTGTTATCCATTCTGATCATAAATCTTTGAAACATATTCGTAGTCAAGGAAAACTGAACCGTAGACATGCTAAGTGGGTTGAATTTATTGAATCTTTTCCTTATGTCATCAAACACAAGAAAGGGAAAGAGAATATCATTGCTGATGCTTTGTCTAGGCGATATACTTTGTTGACACAACTTGATTGCAAGATTTTTGGTTTGGACACAATTAAAACACAATATGTGAATGATGCTGATTTTAAGAATGTTTTGCTGCATTGTAAGGATGGAAAAGCATGGAACAAATTCATCGTCAATGATGGGTTTGTGTTTCGAGCTAACAAGCTATGCATTCCAGCTAGCTCCGTTCGTTTGTTGTTGTTACAGGAAGCGCATGGTGGTGGCTTGATGGGGCATTTTGGAGCAAAGAAGACAGAGGATGTACTTGCTGGTCATTTCTTTTGGCCAAAAATGAGAAGAGATGTGGAGCGATTTGTTGCACGCTGCACTACATGTCAGAAAGCTAAGTCCCGTTTAAATCCGCATGGTTTGTATATGCCTTTACCAGTTCCTAGTGCTCCTTGGGAGGATATTTCTATGGATTTCGTGTTGGGATTGCCTAGAACTAGGAAGGGACGTGATAGCGTTTTTGTGGTTGTGGATAGATTTTCCAAGATGGCACACTTTATTCCATGTCATAAAACTGATGATGCTACACATGTTGCTGATTTATTCTTTCGAGAAATTGTTCGTTTGCATGGTGTGCCAAACACAATTATTTCTGATCGTGATGCCAAATTTCTTAGCCACTTTTGGAGAACTTTATGGGCACAATTGGGAACTAAGCTTCTATTTTCTACCACTTGTCATCCCCAAACTGATGGTCAAACTGAAGTGGTTAATCGAACCTTGTCTACCATGTTAAGGGCTGTTTTAAAGAAGAATATTAAATTGTGGGAATAATGTTTGCCTCATGTTGAGTTTGCTTATAATCGTTCCATGCATTCTACTACAAAGATGTGCCCTTTTGAGATTGTTTATGGCTTGATTCCTCGTGCTCCTATTGATTTAATGCCTTTGCCCACTTCTGAAAAATTGAACTTTGATGCTAAGCAACGTGCTGAACTGATGTTAAAACTGCATGAAACAACTAAAGAAAATATTGAGCGCATGACTTCTAAGTATAAGCTTGCTGGTGATAAAGGTAGAAAGCAATTGATTTTTGAACCTGGTGACTTGGTTTGGTTGCACTTGAGAAAGGATAGGTTTCCTACTTTGCGAAAATCTAAGTTGATGCCTCGGGCTGATGGACCGTTTAAAGTGCTAGAACGAATTAATGATAATGCATATAAGCTAGACCTGCCTGTGGATTTTGGGGTTAGTCCCACATTTAACATTGCAGATTTGAAGCCATATTTGGGAGAGGATGATGAGCTTGAGTCGAGGATGACTCAAATGCAAGAAGGGGAGGATGATGAGGACATCGCCACTAACGATACATCCACACCTACACCAGTATCTACTTCAACAACACCTCTTGGACCTATTACTCGCGCTCGTGCTCGTCGGCTTACCCATCAAGTAAGTTCACTCTTAAGCTCAGGTTCATCATATTTAGAGAATGGAGACACGTGCACTCTTGTTTTACTCAGGAACCATGGATTGGATCAAAAGGGAAGAGGCATCGCGCAGGCTGGATTCGGACTGCAGGACAGACACGACTTGTAACAGCCGCCACGACTTCATCCGGACTCCATTTTGGTCGGTCAAGTACTTTCTGGAAAGCTTATCAAATCTACTTTCCAACGGATCCGGAATCACCTCAATATCTATTCGGAATCAACCGCAATCCTAGATTTACTACAGAGTCCTTTTCAGCCACGGTGCTGCGTCACCCTAATTTGGCCCAACGGGCCGTGTATCAAGTAGAGTCCAAGACGGATGAGTCCTAGGGTTGGAATACGACCCCAGCACCCTTGTGGTCGTTCTCCCACTTCTTTATAACCTTTAGCCGCCGTCAAGAACACTCGGGTTTGTTAGATGCAAGTTTAGCTTTTGCTACTTCCTTGTAGACGCGCGTGCTGATCCAGCCGCCCGTCCACTTGTTTTCGGAACCCCTCCATAATTGAGATTCGGTTTGAGACCTTCAATTACATCTCGTAATTTTCAGTACTTGTTCTACTTGTTCTTGCTAGTTCTTCGATTGCTTGCAGGACAAGTGCCCTAGTGGCCGGGTGTCGCGCTCCACAAGATCGCGGCAACCAAAGGAGGTGGTGTATCGGTTGCTAAGGCGCAGCATCCTTGGAAGGCTGTAGTCGGGCCGTGAATGTCGTCTCCTCTATCAATCGAGTTATTCCACGCCTCTCATCGAAAGATCAGGAACAAACCCTAACGGGTTCACATCACACCTAGGAAGCTTCACCGCGCCAAGCTGAAGCTCTACGACCCCACCCCGACGCCAATCCTTCGCCGGAGCCCGGTCGCCGTCGTTCTACTCTTCTCCGGTGAGATCCTGTCGCCGTCGAGCCCTTACCACTGCCCCTCCTCCGTCCAATCCGACCATCCCAATAGCTTCTCCTCCTCCTGCTGCAACTATTAGGCCCGAGTTTGGCCACCCTCCTTGCCGAGAAACTCCTCGCCGACGAGCTCCTCCCCGCCGCCGCCTCGGCCGCCGTGGGAACCTCACCTCCGGTCACCCCCTCTTCCTCCCAAGCCCACCCATGGATGCACCGTGAGCTCCTGGTGCCCGTAGGCCAGCCCTTCTCCACCCCCAACGCTGACCCTCGCCGGAATTTGGCCGGCAACGGCTCTGCCCTTCTTCCCCACGAGCCAAGGGCTTATTTGTGATGATTTCAAAAGTTTTAAGGGTCTAGCTGCAAGATTCCGGAGCCCCCCCCCCCCCAATTCAAAAGCTGTGAACTTCAAAAATGTGTAGAAAATTGTAGAAAAATCAGAAAAATGCCAAACCAGTTTTGTTTGAATCCTTAAGTTATATTCGACTATGTTTATATAGTAAGTTTGAGCTGTATGTGTGTAGTTTCTGATGTAAATTAAATACTAGGAAATGAGTGTTTTATTTGTATCTCATGTTATATGCATGTGTTGTGGCTGAATTTTGGAATCTAGGTTGTATGTTCCATGTGTAGCTCTGTGTAAAAATTTCGAGTTCTTTAATACTCAATTACTTAGAAATTCGAGTACCTTTGTTATATGTTGATGAAATGTTTAGATTTTAATTAAGGATGTTTCTATTAGTATTTGTATTTCAAATTTATACCATAGCTTCCCTTTTGCATGTGTAATCCATAGTAAAAGTATTACGATTAATAGTAGGCTATGCACCAAGTTATGGATTTTTCTTGTTTTCAAGGATAATTCATTTATGCTAGTTTTTATTCATGAAAAATTATGAGAATATTTTGAGGTGTTACACTTAAGTAATGTAGGATGTCCACAAATTCTCAACCCATGATCAGGTGTAGAACAACTAAAATAAATAGAACTTGATAAGTAGATCCATATTAAATAATAACCTAGGGTTATTAAAGATAATTAGCTAGTTAAATAAATAAAGGTGTTAAATGTAATTAATTTAATTATTAAGATAATCAAACATGCTACCTTATGTAGCAGTTTAAATGTTTAGGGTAAACAATTATGTTAATTAATGTAACTAAGTGGTTTAATTAATACCCGATAAATGACTGCCCAGTGAAGGGAAATTGTGTTGTTTGCTAGTATGTAATGTTAAGTTCGTTGGATTGCAACTTTATTGTGAAATAGAATAAAAGTCTATGCATTTTCTAAACTGTATCATTTTCATCACATGTAGACTCGACGCTTCTCGCCGACGGTGATTATCAGATTCTTCCGGAACCCGAAGTAGAAGTCTCGGAAGACATTGGGAACATCACCGAACATTTAACTAAAGCTCCTAACCCGAGTTCGGAAGAATTTATTAACATTCCTGACCCCAGCCTCGCCAGTGAAGGCAAGCCCCGGACATAAACCCACTACTTTACTTACACTGCAATCTATGTTATATATATATATATATACTTGTGCATTAAGTTCTTAGAAGTTGTCTGGAAACCCTAGTTGCATATTCCTTAGAACCAATGTACTGAATATTAGAAACTGAATCCGACTAATGCTATGCTAATAGGACCGGTAGAAGTTGAGTGATTTCCTATCAGTCGCGCGATATAGGAATTGATTGTTTCTGAACCTGCAATCACTATAAGGATGACGGACGGGGTTGTGTGCAGTATCATTGAAAAGAAGGATACCCCGTCTGTGTTGATGAATTGGTTAAGGTCACAGTGTGTGGTAGTGGCAGTTAAGCGTTTGAAAGTACTAGCCACATGCCGTGAAATATGGTAAGCGGTAAGCCTAGTAACCAATCGGCCCGGCAAGTGGACTCATCCCCCACCACTCGACTTTTATTTTATATTTGCACGCACCGACGTGTGGGAGTACGTTCTGCAGAGCAGACGGGAATACGATCATACAGTCGCGCTGTAGACGTATGTCGTGCACATTGGATGTGCGTATGGTCCTGCAGTCGCTTGTGGTGGCTTTGTTCCATGACCCGGAATGAAAGGCAAACGGTTGCTTCGGAACGAACTATTGGTGTTCCAAGCGTGTGAGTTAGGTTTACCTTGCAAGGGTTGAAATTCGGTTCAGAATCGTCCGTTTCTCGCGGAGATTGAGACTGCTTAATTCTTCTGCCACATAGAGTAACAAGAGCAATCTTATGATGAGTAATACTGAGGTATGCTTGAAAAAGGCTCTACCTTGCTTGAGTAGTTACAGGTGCTTACCTAGAATGGTTAAAGGAACTAGAACCTGAAAGCTAAAATATGAAATTTAGAACCTTTGCTACTTCTGCAAACTCTTGTAATATGAGTATCTGTGATGTAAAATATGTTGGTGATTGTATCTCTGGACTCGCCTTCGTGCGAGGTACCTTGTTGGATCCTGCTTTCGGTGGTTTATCGGGACGTTACCCGACAGGCCAAGGGGTTACACCGTTTGAAGTACGATTGGAGCCCTAGAGAGAGAGGACTTGCGTACTTGAGCCGGTGTAATTCAGGTTGGTTCTGCCACAACTGGTATCAGAGCTAACAAGTGTACCGTGGAGATATAATTATTCTTAAAAATGTCTTTAAGTATAAAATTGAACCAACAAAGTATTTTGCAAAACTACGTTGGTTTCGTCAAGAATTGTGCTTAGTACGTAAAGCCCTAGGGTAATATTTCATATGGGAATTAGAGGTGGCTATAATATATGGATATAACTCTAACTTCCAGTACTACTTTTCTGTTAAACCTTAAATTTTTGCACAATCAACTTTAAGTTCCGTAACGACGCCTTCGACGATGAGGTAAGAAGGTAAGGATCCTCAGCTAACTGGGGAGTTAGCGTTCCCGTCGGTGATGCGAACCGAACGCTGTTTCTCAAGTAGTGGACTACTTGAGATGCTGCCAATGTACCAACTTCGGTTGACTATATTGGGAGTATATGGTTAGGCGCAGGGTACGAACAACAATACCCCCGCATTTTGCAGTATTCCATGAATACGTTGTTTCGATAAAGTATGTAAACATTGTCTGTACAGTGGTAATTGTGCAGATGCTGCTTCTATAGTGAACAGTAATGTTTGAGGACACTTTCATGAGTGCTGGCATGGAAGGTTCATATATATTGTGGTTTTCTGCAGGTACGCTAACCATGGTTAAATAGGTTAAGACGAATGAGGATATCCGACTAGCTATTATAGGGAGAGACAAATATATTGTGCCACCGAAACTAATCACGTAAGTCCAAACATATTTGGCAATTATTTGAGTTGTGAGGATGCGTAGCACGAGCATGCATATTCCTTGATTTGATTCAATGAGTGGTATGGTTTGTTGTTTTAAGGATGTCTAGAGTATGTTAGTTACCAATATAGCCTTGAAATAGTCATACTGATAGTCTTAGGGTTTGATGTTTCAGCCTTTATCATTTCATCCTCAATATCTAGAACAATCCTCCAATTTTCAGATTCTGTTGCTATTAGAAAAGGTCATCTTGTTTCTTTTACCTTGTGACTTCTTAGCCAGATAGTTGCATTCCAGTCATTCCATAAGGCTAACTCACATTTTTCCGCAGTCTTCTCAAGGTGTATGGTTGAAAACTTGTAATCTCACCATTTGAATCCTTGTTTCAGATGGCCGAGCTTCCAAGGTTCTTTTGGGATTCCGCAGGACACGCTCATACCAATGCCTTGCATTGGGAGGGTTTTCCTCATCTTTTGTGGGAGTCCCTCTAGGTGTTTGGCTACACCGAGCCTCCACCTTATGATGGAGTAGAGTTTGATGACAAAGGTGTTGCTCGTTGCAGGGTGAAGATGACTGTTCCTCCGCACCCTACTTTATCTCTATGGCAACCCATTGAAGTTAATGTGATTGGGCATCGCCTCGCTGATACTTTTGAAGCGGCAGCTATGGAAGCTATCCACATCTTTTGCGATCAACATCCTGAGGAAGTTGCAGGATATCCTATCGGGTTATTTCCTGCAATGGATTCTCGTGACCCAGAATGGACTTTCAGGGTGACATACTGTGACCACTTATTGGGAAATCTGGCTGGAGAGACTCTACGCACTATGGTCAGATTCATGAATGCACAGTACCGCTACCAGACACTTCAGCAGCACGGTATATACCGATTGACTAACATAGTCCAAAGGTATCGTAATCAGGTTGGCCAGCAGAATACGCAGATTGAGGAACTTCAAGCAACTGTTACGGCCAAGGAAGAGGTTATTACTCAGCGGGAAGAAACCATTCAGCATCGAGAAGAACAGATTGTTGAGAGTGATGCTCTCATTGTCCAGCGCGACACTGTCATTGACTTCCTCCAGGAACAAGTTCACGAGCTCAACCTTAATCTTGGCCAAGCTATTGACCATATCAACATGCTTCATGAGCAACCAGTGCAGCCTGATATTGATGAGTTTGAGAGTGAAGAAGAAGAAGAAGACCCTAAAGAAATAGAAGGAGTCTCCGAGATCGACTCTGAGCATGAAGATCCTGTTCTTAGTCCCCATCATTCTTCTTCCGGCAGTCAGTCATCCATGGGCAACCTCGATGACTTCTAGTCTCGTTTGAGTTGACAACATCCTAAGTGTAGATAGTGTGACATAGTGTGACATGGGAGTGAGTAGTTAAATGACCTGCGAGCCACTTGTTGTAATATAGGTGGCAAACCTATGTACGGTTTGGTTTGGAACAACGTGATGTAAGATGGAATAAGTTTCAGTTGGTAATGTAAATCTGAGTTTCTGTTTGGATTGTTGAGTTAATACTTTGTGATTTGGATTTATTCCCCGGCACTGTTTCAGTATGTGTTATTCTGGTATCATATGATTTCTGAAAATAGAAGCAAGTATTGGTGAACACTAATGGACAACTTCTATATTTTAGATGGTTGGCGCTATGTGCGGAACCCCGGAGGGATTCAGATCAGACCAGGCTAGTGGTTCACAACAACCACTCCGCCACCGCCAAATCTAGCGGAAGTGATGGCTCATCAGACCGAACTCCTGGACATGCTAGTGCAGGCCCAGCAACATCAGTTCCGTTCTCCTCAACGTGGACGTGAAGATCATCCATCGGCTGGTTATCAGGATTTCTTTAGTACGCAGCCCCCGCTCTTCCGTAAGACTGAAGAACCCTTTGACGCAGATGCATGGCTCCATACCATCGAGTCCAAGTTTTCATTACTTTCCGTCCCATGCTCCAAAGCAAACAAAACTCTCTTTGCAGCCCAACAGCTTCGTGGTACTGCTCGCATTTGGTGGGACAACTACTATGCCATGCAACCGGATGGACATGTTGTCACATGGGAAGAATTTAAGGATGCCTTTAGGGCACACCATATCCTGAAAGGACTCATTGAGCGAAAGCTCAATGAATTTTTGGCACTTACTCAAGGAAGCCACACTGTACTTCAATACGCACAGGCTTTCAACCACCTGTGCCAGTACGCGGGCTATCATGCTGACACGGATGCCAAGGAAAGAGATCGATTCCATCGTGGACTAAACACCAAGCTGAAGGAACGCTTGAATCTGGTCAGGGCTGACAACTTCAACGAATTGGTCAATATGGCCATTACCCAAGAAGATTGTATTTCAGCACATCGTGCTGAGGAAAAAGCAGAAAGCATCGCCTGGACCCTCAAAATTACAACCTTCGAGGTATCGGTTAATTCAGAACCCAGTTTCCCGAGCTCCACCCAGAAATGTTCCAACAGGCAGATGGGTAGCTAGACCTCCTCAGCAGCCCCGATTCAACAGGCCACCAGTACCTCAACCTCAGTAGCAACAACGACCAGTCGGTCCAAGGCCTAACCCTCCGCAGTTTTATCAAGGGAATAACATCAACCGATGTTTCAACTGCGGTAGTCCGACATATTTTGTTAAAGACTACCCACAACCAAGGAAGACATTCCCTGGACAAGCCTCTACCTTCAACTCCAACTCTTGGAACAAAGGCAAGAAGCAGGTTATGCAAGTACGTCAAGGAAGAGTAAATTTCACTACTCTATCGGAACTTCCGGAAAATGCACCAGTGATGACGGGTACATTTACTCTACACCATCACCCTGCTATTATACTTTTTGATTCTGATGCAACCCATAGTTTTATCAGTACAAGGTTTGGGACCAAAATAGATTTGGATTTCTACCCCACTAATGGAACTTATATGATAACAACCCCTGGAGGTAGAATTGCATCAAATCAAATTTGTAGAGATGTACCAATCCAGATGGGTAGCACTTTAATAAGAACAGCCTTAATTTCATTAAACCTAGAAGGAATGGATATTCTCCTAGGTATCGATTGGATGACCAGACATCGGGTATCTCTAGATACCTTTTCTCGAATAGTTGAGATAAACTCCTCGGAATATGGACATACCATCCTTCATCTTCCACAACAGGAGTATATCAGCTCTTGTGTATATGCTATAGAAGGGATCAAGTTAGAAGATATTCCTGTTGTGTGTGAATACCCAGATGTTTTTCTGGACGAGTTACCCGGAATGCCCCCACATAGAGATGTTGAGTTTGTTATAGAGTTACAACCTGGCACAGCCCCCATTTCTAAGAGACCCTATCGTATGCCGCCCAATGAACTGGAAGAGTTAAAACTTCAACTTCAGGAACTCCATAATAAAGGTTATATCCGCCCAAGTGCTTCACCTTGGGGATACCCTGCTTTGTTCGTTAAGAAAAAGGATAATAGTCTCAGACTATGTGTTGACTATCACCCCCTCAATGCGGTTACTATTAAGAATAAGTACCCTCTTCCCCGCATTGATATCCTGTTTGATCAGTTAGCCGGAGCCAAGATATTCTCCAAAATTGACCTTCGCTCTGGGTATCATCAGATAAAGATTAGGCCAAGTGATATTCCGAAAACTGCTTTCTCCACCAGATATGGACTCTATGAATATCTGGTTATGTCCTTTGGTCTTACCAATGTAGCGGCATATTTCATGTATCTCATGAACTCTGTCTTCATGCCGGAACTCGATAAATTCGTCATGGTTTTTATCGATGATATTTTGATCTATTCTAAAAATCTTGAAGATCACGCTAAACATCTTCATATTGTTCTTCAACGTTTGCGAGATCACCGCCTGTATGCCAAATTCTCTAAATGTGAATTCTGGCTTGATACCGTCAAATTTTTAGGTCATACCATTTTCAAGGACGGTATATCTGTTGACCCGAGTAAAGTTCAGGAAGTGATGGATTGGAAGCCCCCTACTTCGGTCCATCAAATTCGCAGTTTTCTCGGTCTCGTTGGCTACTACCATCGTTTCATTCCAGATTTCTCCCGGATAGCCAAGCCCATGACAGAGCTGTTGAAGAAAGGAGTGAAATTCTCCTGGAATGAGAAATGCGAAGAAGCTTTCCACACTTTAAGAGCACATCTTACCACTGCTCCAGTTTTGGCTCGGCCAGATACATCCAGACCTTTTGAAGTCTATTGTGATGCATCAAGCATCGGACTTGGGTGTGTACTTATACAGGATAACCGCGTGATCGCATATGCCTCTAGAGCACTTCGGACACATGAGCAGAACTATCCTACTCATGACCTTGAGCTCGCAGCCGTTATACATGCACTTAAAATTTGGAGACACCATCTTATGGGTACCAAGTGCAATATTTACACAGATCATAAGAGTTTAAAGTACATATTTACGTAAGCGGACTTGAATATGAGGCAAAGACGTTGGTTAGAGCTTATAAAGGATTATGATCTTGAAGTACACTACCATCCAGGCAAAGCCAATGTGGTTGCGGATGCACTTAGCCGCAAGTCACATTGTCATTGCTTCTCAGTAGAAGTTTTCAACAACACTCTCTGTTTGGAAATGAGAAAGCTTAGTCTAGAGATCATCCCACAAGGTAGTTTGAATCATATAGCAGTTGAGCCTATACTCTAGGATAGTATCATTATAGCACAACTACATGATAAGGGAGTTAAAATTATCAAGTAACAATTAGCCCAAGGAGAAGAAAAGTATAAATGTTTCCAAGAGGAATTCTAAGGGAATTCTACAATTTAAGGGACGTATGGTTGTATCCAAAAACCATCAGCTTCGCAAGCAGATAATGGATGAAGCACATTTATCTAAGTTTGCTATGCACCCTGGCAAAACGAAGATGTATCAGGATTTGAAACAGAATTTCTGGTGGACTCGTATGAAAAGAGAAATAGCAAAGTACGTCTCTGAATGTGATATTTACCAAAGAGTTAAGGCCAGTCACTTAAGGATTTCTAGTACACTGCAGCCTTTACCTATTCCTTCTTGGAAATGGGAAGATATCAGTATGGATTTTATCATAGGTTTACCCAACACTTCCCAGAGACATGATTCCATTTGGGTGATTGTGGATAGATTAACGAAGACCGCTCATTTTCTTCCAGTACATACCACTTACACTGCTAGGAAGTATGCTGAAATATATCTAGACCAAATCGTGCGTCTCCATGGGATACCTAAAACGATCATCTCTGATCGTGGAGCACAGTTTGTTGCTCATTTCTAGGAGCAATTTCAACAAGCTCTTGGAACCAAGTTAATCCGAAGCTCCGCATATCATCTATAAACAGATGGGCAAACAGAAAGGATCAACCAAATTCTAGAAGATATGCTTCGAGCTTGCGTGATCCAGTACGACAAGCATTGGGACAAATACTTAGCTCTGGCAGAATTCTCCTATAATAACAGTTATCAGTCAAGTATCAAAATGGCTCCTTTTGAAGCCTTATATGGTCGCCAATGCAGAACTCCTTTAAATTGGTCTCAGACTGGTGAATGCAAAATTTTTGGGCCTGATCTTGTCAACGAGGTAGAAGAAAAGATAAAGATCATTCGGAACAATTTAAAAGCAGCTCAATCAAGACAAAAGAGCTACGCAGACAAAAGGAGGAAACCAATACAGTTTGAAGTAGGTGATTTTGTATACCTGTGAGTGTCTCCTACTCGAGGTGTTCAACGATTTGGTATCAAAGGCAAACTCGCTCCTCGCTACGTTGGTCCTTTTAAAATCCTTGAAATATGTGGACCCGTAGCCTATCAACTTCAACTTCTTCCTCAGCTAGCAGCCATTCATAGTGTCTTCCATGTATCTCAACTGAAGAAGTGTATCAATGTTCCTACCAAAATCATTGATGCACAAAGCATCGACATCGAACCTGATCTTACCTATAAGGAGCATCCAATCAGAATCTTAGATACCAAGGAAAGAAGTACCAGAAGAGCAACAGTCAAGATGTTTAAGATCCAGTAGAATCATCATACGGAAGAAGATGCTACCTGGGAAACCGAAGACTATCTTCAGTCGAATTTCCCAGACTTTCTCAAGATTTCCTAGGTATCTACCCTCTTATTATATCATTCCTGTAATCTCGGGATGAGATTCCTTTTAGGGGGGAAGGTTGTGACACCCTAGGTGTTAAATAGAGCAAGCCAATAGGAAGAATGTTTGGTGTGGATTAAATTATGTGAAAATTGGACAAAGTTATGAAAATAAGGGTATTTGTGTAAATTTATGAAAGTACAAGTCCTTTTATGTAAATTAGTTAAAGTACAAAAGTAACATCCAAAAATTACCAAGGGTCAAAGTGTAAAAAGGTATAAGTCATCATGACATGTCATAAATACTTGCAATTAGGTCCAAAGTTATAAGAAATTTACCTTGAGAAGGACAAAACTTATTTAAGTTTGATTTGAGTGCAAAATAGTAAAGTAAAGCATCGTGCTTTAGGTTTTTGAACTTGAACCCTAAAGCAAAGTTGTAGAATTTGAAACGTTCTACAACTTCTGTTTTGACCATTTCCTCATTAGAGCTTTAGATCAGTGGAAAAATCCAATTTACAGAGGAGTCCCTAAGGTTTTTGCAAATTCCAACGAGGTCCCTCAGACCCCCTCCCCTCTTCTTCTTCCTGTGGCACGTGCTCTGCTCCCCTGCTCTGTTTCTCTGCCACCGGCCGTCTGCCCCGCTCACCGCCGCGCCAGCTCCTCCCCGGCACCACCTCCTGCTGCCCTCGCTTCCACGCGTCGCCCCCAGCCTAAGCACCGCCCTAACTCCTCCTCCCTGGCCCTCTCGCGCGCGTGCCACGCCGCCCCGCGGCTCTGCCGTCCGCCATCTCGCCGCCGCAGCAGCTGCCCGTGCACGCCCCCTCGCCCCCTCTTTTCTGGTTCAAGAGCAGCACTAACCCCCTCTCTTCCCATTCCACTTGCTCTTTTGCTCTCCAATCGCCCAGAGCCCGAAACACCGCTGCCGCCTCCTTCTTCTTCACCGGTGAGTCCCTGGTTGCCGCGGAGCTCCCACCTCGAGCCCCCATTGTCCCGGACGACCACCTAGGAAGCTTCATCGCGCCACGCTGAAGCTCTACGACCCCACCTCGACGCTAATCCTTCGCTGGAGCCTGGTCGCCGTCGTTCTACTCTTCTCCGGTGAGATCCTATCGCCGTCGAGCCCTTACCTCCGCCCCTCCTCGATCCAATCTGACCACCCCAATAGCTTCTCCTCCTCCTGCTACAGCTATTAGGCCCGAGCTTGGCCACCATCCTCGCCGGGAAACTCCTCGCTGACGAGCTCCTCCCCGCCGCTGCCTCGGTCGCCATGGGAACCTCACCTCCGGTCACCCCCTCTTCCTCCCAAGCCCACCCATGGATGCACCGTGAGCTCCTGGTGCCCGTATGTCACACCCGATTTATAAGAACATAAATCGAGCAATCATATATGCGCTAGGATCAAGTCACGCATATATACAACAGAATCATCAAGATATCACAACACGTATCTCGAAATAAAAGCGTATAAATTATAAATGAATATCTTTATTACAACTGAATCAAGAATCAGTTCAAGGAATGCGGAAGCGTAAAATAAATACATGAAGAACAGGGCGCCACAGGGACGTCGGCTGGGAGACAAACGCCTAGAAATCGTCGAGTCCACTGATGTAGTCCTCCACGTCGCCTGGTACTGAGCAGCAGTCGAAGATATCCCAAAGAGAATAGAAGAGAGGCAAGTGTGAGTACACAACTTGTACTCAAGAAGTATAACACGAATGATGAGGCTCTAAGGTTAGCTGACTCAACTGCGTTAGCTTTTAATCTTGGCAAATTTTATTAAAGCTATTTACTACAAGTGGATGAATTACCATGACCCACGTTACATAATAATTAATCAAAATTAATCATGAGATTACTGAAAATCAAGCCAAACCACCAAAGGTAAACCACACTAATCAGACGGAGGATCTGGGCCACTCATGACCGTGAGCACGGCTAGTATACCAGTTTTACACTCTCGAGAGGTTGCACAACTTTACCCACAAGTCGCAAGCTACGCTAGTTGTTCATCACACTTACTTAGGTGAGATGACTAGCAAGCACACTACGAGACCATTACAAAGGACACGTTGGTAAGATGTAACCGCTAAGGATTCTGTATCAGCGACTATGGAGCAAGCCTCGAGGGGGTACAAGCACACAGCACAGACCAAGCCTCGTAGCGCGAGGGCCATAGAAGCTTACCACCCCTCTTGCCCCGCAGGTAAGTTACTCCCAAACCAAAATGACTTAATTAGTAAGTCAAGACCATCCCATTCCAGTCTTGTGGTTGCGCGGTTGTCCCAGGTTGTCGCTCTATGAACCGGTCCTTATGGAGAGTGGCCAACCAAGCACTAAGCACCGTGCTGGCCCTATAAGCCATGTTTCTAACAAAAACATATTTTAACGAGACGTGAGCCGCTCAAGCACACAGCACAGAGGGCCACTCTCAGAATTAAGTTGCATATAACCATTAATCAAATTTAATTAAAAAGGACCGAGGTGTGTGAGAGCGCAGCACCTAGCACAACTAACCAAAATGCAACCCAAGGTATTTATAATTAGGATAATAGGTGGCTAGGGAGTCCTTATAGGCATACAGAATTAGAATGCAGTATGAAATTGTATTTAAAAGTGAGAGGATGTTCATGTTACACTTGCCTTCCTCAAAGTTCTCCTGCTGCTGCTCAAACTGCTCTGCAGAAAGGGGCTCCTGGTACTCGTCCAAAGGCTCAGCGTCTACTCACGATCGCAATGCCAAAACATGGTCCAGCACATACACATACATGCAAATAAGGACAAAAGATAAGAAAAAGTACAACATTACATGAAAACAGCACACAAAACTATGGTAGAACTGTTCTACGCGTTACAATGATCGCGTGAGCGTGAGAATCACCTAAAACGGAGCTGAGACGCTAAATCTAGGGCCAAAACAAGGTCCAGGGACCTTTCTGCGAGAAATCAGAACTTCCAGGGACGTCCTGGGCAAAAACTAGGGACCTAAACATAATTAAAGGGTAGATCCAGGGTCTAACTCATGAACACACAGGGCATGGACGGCGGACTCAATTTCCAGAAAGCTCAGGGGGCTCCGGCGCTAAAAACAGGACCTAGATGGAATTTCTTTTGAACGGCGCCGGACTGCGGGTTGATTTTGGGAAAACCCAGGGGCTCTTTAACAAAATAGCCAGGCTGAAGGGGTATCTTCTAATCTGAACGGTTGGATCTAGATCTGACGACTCGGACACATTCCAGTTCGGATGGTCCGACCTGCACGGCGAGGGTCCGGACGGTCCGATCTGACAAGAACGCGGTCGGCGGCGGGGAGCTCGCCGGGGATTGGTTTCCGCGGCGGTGCGTCGCCGGAGCTGGGCGATCTCAGTGCTTCGGGGATCAAAACAACTCGAGCTTGGGTCAAGGAGGATCAGCGCGACATGGGTAAACCGCCTAGGGCTAAGGCGAGGCTCGGGAAGGCTCAGGGAGAAAGAATCGACGGCGGGGTGGATCTGCACGACGGCGCATCACCGGCACACGCATTCCGGTCTAAGAGGGGGCTAAAGGTCTACGACATCTAGCGCAAAAGGACCAAGGTGACATGCTGAGGCTCACCGAGGGCCTGAACGGATCGGAGGAGCGGCGCAAGCTGGTCGGCGACGAGGGCCGAGCGGCGGAAACGGCGGCGCTCGCGGGGAGAGCTGCTGCAGGGGTCTTCCGAGCTTCTGATCTCCATGGATCGGCTCGGGGTGTACCTGTAGAGGAGCCACGGGGGTCAGTGGGGTCCGGGGATTACCGGCGGCGAGGAATCGTGAGGGCGGAGCATCTCACCGGCGGCGGCTTCGGGTTCAATTCCGGCACGGGCAGGGCTCGGGGTCGAGGCAGAAGCTTCGAAAAGCTTCCTGGCGGCAAGGCGGAGCTACTGCGGGCCTTGGCCGGAGCTGAGATGCACCGGAGCAACGGGTCCGCGGCGGAGCAGGAGGTGCGGTGCGGCGGAGCAGGCGGCAGGGGTGCTAGGGGTTCAACGGCGCCGGGGGTTTAGGGTTAGGGTTCCCAAGGGTTCGGGTGCCTCTATTTGTAGGGCGGCGGAGTGGCCTCGGCGTGCGGGCCGGGCGCAAGGCTCGCCGGGATTCTCGGGCGGCCGGTGTGCAGGGAAGAAGAAAGAGGAGAGAAGAGGGAGGCGCTAACGGGTGGGGCCAGAGAGCTAGAAAGAGAGGGGAGGAGGCACGGCTCGGGCTGGCCGATGGAGACGGACTGGCGGCCGATGTGGAGGCGGGGATCGGCCGATGGAAAGCGGAGATCGGCCGATGTGGAGGCGGGGATCGGCCGATGGGAAGCGGAGATCGGCCGATGTGGTGTGAGCTGGGCCTCGGCGCAGGTGGAGCTAGGCGGCTAATGTGGGCTGGCTGATTTCTTTTTCCTAATCTCCTTCTCTTTCCTTTTCAAGCTAACTCCCTTCTATTTGAATTCAAATGAGATTCGAATTCAAACTTAACCATTCAAATAAAACAAAAGAGATGCACCAGCATGCATGCACAAACATGTTGACCCTAAAATAAATTTTAATTACTTGTGGTATAACCTTAATTTAAATGCAAGAGAAATCAAAGAAAACCTTAGAAACTTTATTTACGCCAAAATAAATTCATTAAAAATTAGGAAATTTACATTAGGGTGTTACACCGTAGGCCAGCCCTTCTCCACCCCCAACGCCGACCCTCGCCGGAATTTGGCCGGCAACGGCTCTACCCTTCTTCCCCGAGGAGCCAAGGGCTTATTTGTGATGATTTCAAAAGTTCTAAGGGTCTAGCTGCAAGATTCCAGAGGCCCCCCCCCCAATTCAAAAGCTGTGAACTTCAAAAATGTGTAGAAAATTGTAGAAAATTCAGAAAAATGCCAAACCAGTTTTGTTTGAATCCTTAAGTTATATTCAACTACTTTTATATAGTAAGTTTGAGCTGTATGTGTGTAGTTTCTGATGTAGATTAAATACTAGGAACTGAGTGTTTTATTTGTATCTCATGTTATATGCATGTGTTGTGGCTGAATTTTGGAATCTAGGTTGTATGTTCCATGTGTAGCTCTGTGTAAAAATTTTAAGTTCTTTACTACTCAATTACTTAGAAATTCTAGTACCTTTGTTTTATGTTGATGAAATGTTTAGATTTTAATTAAGGATGTTTCTGTTAGTATTTGTATTTGAAATTTATACCATAACTTCATTTTTGCATGTGTAATACATAGTAAAAGTATTAGGATTAATAGTAGGATATGCACCAAGTTATGGATTTTTGCTTGTTTTCAAGGATAATTTATTTATGCTAGTTTATTCATGAAAAATTATGAGAATATTTTGAGGTGTTACACTTAAGTAATGTAGGATGTCCACAAATTCTCAACCCATGATCAGGTGTAGAACAACTAAAATAAATAGAACTTGATAAGTAGATCCATATTAAATAATAACCTAGGATTATTAAAGATAATTAGCTAGTTAAATAAATAAAGGTGTTAAAGGTAATTAATTTAATTATTAAGATAATCAAACATGCTACCTTATGCAGTAGTTTAAATGTTTAGGGTAAACAATCATGTTAATTAATGTAACTAAGTGGTTTAATTAATACCTGATAAATGACTGCCCAGTGAAGGAAAATTGTGTTGTTTGCTAGTATGTAATGTTAAGTTTGTTGGATTGCAACTTTATTGTGAAGTAGAATAAAAGTCTATGCATTTTCTAAACTGCATCATTTTCATCACATGTAGACTCGACGCTTCTCGCCGACGGTGATTATCAGATTCTTCCGGAACCCGAAGTAGAAGTCTCAGAAGACATTGGGAACATCACCGAAGATTTAACTGAAGCTCTGAACCCGAGTTCAGAAGAATTTATTAACGTTCCTGACCCCAGCCTCGCCAGTGAAGGCAAGCCCCGGACATAAACCCACTACTTTATTTACACTGCAATCTATGTTATATATATATACTTGTGCATTAAGTTCTTAAAAGTTGTCTGGAAACCCTAGTTGCATATTCCTAAGAACCAATGTATTGAATATTAGAAACTGAATCCGACTAATGCTATGCTAATAGGACCGGTAGAAGTCGAGTGATTTCCTGTCACTCGCGCGATATAGGAATTGGTTGTTTCCGATCCTGCAATCACTATAAGGATGACGGACGGGGTTGTGTGCAGTATCATGGAAAAGAAGGATACCCCGTCTGTCTTGATGAATTGGTTAAGGTCACAGTGTGTGGTAGTGGCAGTTAAGCGTTTGAAAGTACTAGCCACATGCCGTGAAATATGGTAAGCGGTAAGCCTAGTAACCAATCGGCCCGGCAAGTGGACTCGTCCCCCACCACTCGACTTTTATTTTATGTTTGCACGCACCGACGTGTGGGAGTACGTTCTGCAGAGCAGACGGGAATACAATCATACAGTCACGCTGTAGACGTATGTCGTGCACATTGGATGTGCGTATGGTCCTACAGTCTCTTGTGGTGGCTTTGTTCCACGACCCGGAATGAAAGGCAAACGGTTGCTTCGGAATGACCTGTTGGTGTTCCAAGCGTGTGAGTTAGGTTTACCTTGCAAGGGTTGAAATTCGATTCAGAATCGTCCATTTCTCGCGGAGATTGAGACTGCTTAATTCTTCTACCACGTAGAGTAACAAGAGCAATCTAATGATAAGTAATACTGAGGTATGCTTTAAAAAGGTGCTACCTTGCTTGAGTAGTTACAGGTGCTTACCTAGAATGGTTAAAGGAACTAGAACCTGAAAGCTAAAATATGAAATTAAGGACCTACTCTTTATTGCTTTTCAGCTGAGGCAAAACCTAAACCCCATCAAAGCCTTCATGGTCTAGTTACGGGCTAAGTATACCCTAATTCCGGGTAAGCCTTGCTGAGTATTAGAATACTCAGCCTTGCAATATGATTTTATTTCAGGTAATGCCCCTGAAGACCCTACCCTTCCCATACCTTGGCCCTATGCTTTGCCTGATGGTTGGTCCGTGGAGTGGGACCCGTCCCCGGCCAACACTGATCATAACGAGTGATGTCATGCCGTGGCTTAGCATGATGTCCGTACTGGCGACGTGTACGGTTGTCGTACTTTAAATTCCGCTGCCATGAACTTGAACCTTTAAACTGGTTTGTAATAATGACTCTCAGATTAGAACCTTTGCTACTTCTACAAACTCTTGTAATATGAGTATCTGTGATGTAAAATATGTTGGTGATTGTATCTCTGGACTCGCCTTCGTGCGAGGTACCTTGTTTGAAGTACGATTGGAGCCCTGGAGAGAGAGGACTTGCGTACTTGAGCCGGTGTAATTCAGGTTGGTTCTGCCACACACATGGCCGGCGAGGGCGGCGGGGCGGCACAAGAAGAAACAGAGGAGGAGGATTGGAGGTAGACGAAGGAGGATCTGTTTGCAATTTTCGGAAAGTGTAGGGACTCCACTATAAAGCCTAGATAACTTTCAAACCATAACTCAAATAAAAACGTGCCCAAAAGCAAAAGTGTAGGGTTCAACAAGATCTATAACTTTGCTTTAATGTTCAGTTGCAAAAGAGCTAAGGATTTGAAACTAACATAAAACTTGGCAAAGTTTTAAACTTTAATTAAATCCTATTTAAAAACTACACTACACTTACATCCTAGGGGTAGTTTCACTTATATTTGCAGTTTAACAGCAAGTTCTTGAATTTTACCAAACAACCTTCATATGTTTTGATTTTACCTCCCATTCTCTCCCATTTAACACTAAAGGACCTATATTTTTCAAAATTACATAAATGCCCTTTTTCCTTTTGCATGCAAATTTGAGCACACATACATAAGATCAAACATGCTCACTTTATACTAGAATTTAGTGTGTTTATAATCCTAATACATGAATGTCATAGCCTTCCCCCCTAAAAAGAATCTCGTCCCGAGATTCCGGAACAGAATGGAATCGGGCGATTAGATTTGGGAATTGGCTTGAAGGAAATCTGAAAAATTTCGTTGAAGATAGGATTCGGTTTCCCAAGTCGCTTCTTCTTCAGTGTGATGGTCCCACTGAATTTTGAACATCTTGATAGTTTCTCTTCTAGTGCTTCTCTCTTTAGTGTCTAGCACTCTGATTGGATGATCTGTATAAGTTAGATCAGATTCGATTTCGATAGCTTGAGGATCGATGATCTCGATAGGAACTTTGACACATTTCCTAAGTTGAGATACATGGAAAGTGTTATGGATGGCCGCTAACTGAGGAGGAAGTTGAAGACGGTAAGCTACGGGTCCACAGATTTCGAGGATTTCAAAGGGTCCGATGTATCGAGGAGCAAGTTTTCCTTTTACGCCGAACCGTTGGATACCTCGAGTAGGAGATATTCAAAGATATACAAAGTCTCCGACTTGAAATTGTAAGGGTCTTCTTCGTATATTAGCATAGCTTTTCTGTCGAGATTGGGCGGCCTTGAGATTATTTTGAATAGTCTTCACTTTTTCCTCTGCTTCAGTGACAAGGTCCGGTCCAAAGATTTTACGTTCGCCGGTTTGTGACCAACTCAAAGGAGTTCGGCAACGGCGACCGTACAATGCTTCAAACAGAGCCATCTTGAGACTGGTTTGATAGCTGTTGTTGTAAGAAAATTCTGCCAGTGACAAGCATTTGTCCCAATTCTTGTCATACTAGAGTACACATGCTCTAAACATATCTTCCAGAATCTGATTTACCCTTTCAGTTTGTCCGTCTGTCTGAGGGTGATATGCGGAGCTTCGGATTAACTTAGTTCCAAGAGCATATTGAAGTTGCTCCCAGAACCAAGCGATGAACTGTGCTCCACGATCAGAAATGATCATCTTGGGCACTCCATGAAGACGAACAATTTGATCCAAATAGATCTCGGCATACTTTTTGGCATTATACGTAGTATGCACGGGAAGGAAATGGGCAGTCTTGGTTAATCGATCAACGATTACCCAAATAGAGTCATGCCTTAGAGAGGTGTTGGGTAAACCAACAATAAAATCCATGCTGATATCCTCCCACTTCCACGAGGGAATGGGTAGAGGTTGAAGAATACGAGCAGTTTTGAGATGACTGGCTTTAACTCTTTGGCAGATGTCACACTCCGAGACATATTTTGCTATTTCTCACTTCATGCGAGTCCACCAAAAGTTCTGTTTCAAATCTTGGTACATCTTGGTACTGCCAGGGTGCATAGAGAATTTGGACAGATGAGCCTCGTCCAATATCTGCTTACAAAGTTTCTGGTCCTTGGGTACAACGATAAGCTCGTTGAACCATAGAACCCCTTCGTGATCTATTCGGAAGCATTTATACTTTCCTACTCCTTGTGCTAACTTCTATTTGATGATTCTGACCCCTTTGTTACGCTGTTGTGCTAGAACAATGTTATTCCAAAGTGTAGCTTCAATTGAGAGATGATTTAGACTGGCTTGAGGAATGATCTCAAGATTGAGCTTTCTCATCTCCCAACAAAGCATCTCATTGAAAGCCTCTACTGATAAACAAGAGCAATGTGCCTTGCGACTAAGTGCATCAGCAACAACGTTGGCCTTGCCTGGATGGTAGTGTACTTCCAGATCATAGTCTTTGATAAGCTCTAGCTAGCGTCTTTGTCTCATATTTAAATCTACTTGCGCAAAGATGTACTTGAGGCTTTTGTGGTCAGTATAAATATGGCACTTTGTACCCATTAAATGATTTTGAGTGCATGGATGATAGCTGCGAGTTCAAGATCATGGGTAGGATAGTTCTGTTCATGAGTCCTGAGCGCTCGCGATGCATAAGCAATCACCCGGTTGTCCTGCATAAGCACACAACCAAGTCCGATTCTTGAAGCATCACAATAGATGTCAAAGGGTTTTGAAACATCAGGTTGAGCTAAAACTGGGGCAGTGGTAAGATGTGCTCTGAGGGTATGAAATGCATCTTTGCATTTATGATCCCAGGAGAATTTAACTCCCTTCTTTAATCGTTCAGTCATAGGCCTGGCTATTCTTGAGAAGTCAGGAATGAAACGACGATAATAGCCAGCTAGACCAAGAAAACTGCGGATCTGGTGCACTGATGTTGGAGGTTTCCAATCCATCACTTCTTGTACTTTACTGGGATCAACGGATATACCGTCACTGGAGATGGTATGTCCCAGAAATTTCACGGTATCCAGCCAAAACTCACATTTAGAGAATTTGGCGTACAAGTGGTGGTCTCTCAATTTTTGAAGAACAACATGAAGATGTTTTACATGATCTTCCGGATTCTTGGAGTAGATCAGAATGTCATCAATGAAGACCACAACAAATTTGTCGAGTTCTTGCATGAAGACAGAGTTCATGAGATACATGAAATATGCTGGGGCATTGGTAAGACCAAATGACATAACCAGATATTCATAGAGTCCATATCTGGTGGAAAAGGCTATTTTTGGAATGTCACTTGACCTGATCTTGATTTTATGATAGCCGGAACGAAGATCAATCTTAGAGAATACCTTGGCTCCGGCTAACTGATTGAACAGAATGTCAACGCGGGGCAGAGGATACTTGTTTTTGATGGTTACCGCATTGAGAGGCCGATAATTTACACATAGCCTTAAGCTATTGTCTTTCTTCTTCACGAATAGGGCTGGACAACCCCATGGTGAAGCACTTGGATGAATGTAACCCTTATCAAGGAGGTCCTGGAGTTGGATTTTTAACTCGGCCAGTTCATTGGGTGGCATGCGATAGGGCCTCTTAGATATGGGGGCTGTGCCGGGTTGGAGTTCTATGATAAATTCAATATCCCGGTCCGGGGGCATTCCAGGCAAATCATCTGGAAAGACGTCTGGATATTCGCAGACAATAGGGATGTCCTTTAACTTGATCCCTTCTACATCATAGGCATAAGGATTACTGCATTCCCGTTGTGGAAGATAGAGAATGGTAGCTTCATGATCAGGTGAATCTATCTCCACAGTTCGGGAAAAGATATCTAATGATACTCGGTGCCTAGTCATCCAATCCATGCCTAGGAGGACATCCATTCCCTTTAGGTCCAATAACAATAAATCTGTTTTGATCAAATTACTACCCAGTTGAATTGGTACTTTCCTATAGATCTGATTTAAGGAAATTTTACCACCAGGAGTTGTTATCATATAGGCCTCACTAGTAGGATACAGATTCAAGCCTATTTTTGTCCCACATTTTGAACTGATAAAACTATGGGTGGCACCAAAATCAAAAAATATAATCACGGGTTGATGGTTGATAGAGAAAGTACCCATCATTATTGGCGCACCCTCGGGGAGTTCGAAGAGAGTGGTGAAGTTCACCCTTCCCTGGCGGACTTGTACCATCCGCCTCCTGCCCTTGACCTTCCTGTTCGGGTTGGATGTTTGTCCTTGGAAAGATCTTCGAGGTTGGGGGCAATCCTTAATGAAATGGGACGGGCTGCCGCAGTTGAAACAACAATAGTTGTTGTTTCCCTGGTTGGACGGTGGAAAGCTCGGCCGCGGGCCTTGCTGCTGTTGCTGCTGGGGTTGTGGTGTCGGTGGTCGATTATATCGGGCCTGCTGGGGTGCCCTGGCTACCCATCTGCCTGGTATATTGTTTCGAGGCAGGGCTCGGGTAGCAGTGTTCTGGACCAACCGATACCTTGGCGGTTGCGCAGTTGAGGGTCCAGTGGGTGTCTTCCGCTTCTTCTCAGCCCGGTGGGCTGAGATGCAGTCCTCTTGGGTGATGGCCATATTGACCAGCTCATTGAAGGTGATGAGGACATCAACTACAACACGAGTACGTCTACGCCAGCAGCACCTTTTCCGGCGACACCAGATGCTCCTCCACCCCAGGCGTCACCTCCTTTTGGGCCAATCACTCGGGCCCGTGCAAGAGAACTAAACTTCGTCATGCTACTGAAGAACGAAGGCCCAGAAGAATAGATGCTGGCCCAACTGAGGCCTTTGCGTGGGCGCCTAGGGCTGACCACCACTAGGGGCTGCGCCCCCTTCCTGGCCGCCCTTTCCTAGGGTTGCGCCCCTCTCTTCCTCTATTTAGATAGAGTCATCATTGTTTTCCAGACTTGAGTTTTGTTTTACATCTAGCTTTAGCTACTCTCGAACACGCGCAAATACGCGCTGTCCTCGTGAGATTCAGAACTCCACCTTCGAGTGATATTGTGATTGCTCGCATCTTTTTCTTGTTCGTTCTTCGATTGCGTGCAGGAAACGATCTTCGTGATCAGGCTGATCTTGCATCAACAAGGTCGGTAACCACAGGAAGTTGGTTCAGCGATTGCATTGGCGCTTCGGGCTCGCTCGTCGTAGTCGGATCGTGAGGGTCATCTTCCACCAGATCGAAATTAACTCCACTCACCGAAAGATCGGGCACTCCGACTCTATCAAGTGGTATCAGCTTTCCAGGTTGATCGGTGAGTTTATCGAGTGTTTTTCTTTTGCCCTTCCTACAGTCCACCAAAACCAAAACAAAAATTTATTTTCAGGCTAGATCTTGTCCCAGCAACCTTTTTAGCCTCGCGCATTCTTTCAATACTTGCGTTGTTGAATTTATGTGCTGTACACTTCAATTGTTGCTGGTTACTTGTGTTTTTGTTTTCTCATCGCCTTGTTCCTGTCTCTTCACACCTAGTGCGCCGCCCTTCCATCTTGCTGCTCGCCTTCCTTTTTGCCCCACGCACGCCGCAACCCTACCACACACGTCGCACCCTTCTTCCCTGATCGCGTCCTGGTCACACGTGCCGTAGCGCCGCCGGCCCTGTTTCGTCCTCCCGCACTCCTGTGTGAAAGGAAAGTCCAAAAAAAAAAGGAAAGAAAGCAATCAAAAAAAAAAGGAAAGTCAAAAAAAAAAGAGGAACGGGCAAGGAGTCCGGGCACAGGACGGCCGCACATCCCCCTTACACACGTCGGGACCGAATCAGACTCGATCGCCCTTCCCTCCACCCCACCTCCACAACGCGCCGTGACCGACTCGGTCACCTGCCCAGGTCTTTTTCCCCCCCCCCCCCCCTTCCCCACGCCGTGCCAGTTTTTCACATCCGTATCTCTCTTTCTTGGTACCATATTCTGAGGTTCGCCTTACCGGAATACCCCTGTACTTTCGGAAAAAGTGTGTGTCGTAACTTGCTGTTTGAGATCCTCTGTGTTCATATTATCGGTTTTGAGGACTCTTGGCAAAAAAAAAAAACAGAAACGCAGAAACAAAACAGGGGGAAACCGAAAGGAGGTTACCTTCGTTTAGGCGTTCTCCGCAGGACGCCCAGGTTCCTTGTTTTCTCTCTTGTGTTTTTTTTCCTTTGCCCCCCATACCCTTGCTCACCTTTTGCACTTTGTTTCCAGCAGCTTTGATTACGTGTTTGGCACTATAATTCAACCTTGCAATATTGTTTGATTGTGCTAACCCTTGCATTGAGTGCAGCCTACCCAGAACTCCACATAGTTCTACGACGAGCAGACTTTGTTTCTCCAGGCAATCGCTCCTCCAATCTTTCGCCGGTTCTACCTGTTGATTGCAGATCACCCCTGTGTGCTTGGTACGAACGGATAAGAACTTGATAACAGCACTACTGTGAGCGCCTTGTGAGCCGTTACACCCTTGTCGTCGTCGGCTTTGTTTTTGTGTTTGCGCTAACTATGGCAGGAGACGAAGGCACAGCGGATGAACAGCTGCAGGACATGCGGACACGAGTTGACGGCCTTGCTGCGGACATCAAGACGATGCATGAACGGCTTGACTCGACGATCACGTCATCGACCGAGAGGTTCGATCAGCTCGACCTCGCTCAGACGGCCGCTAGGACCACGCTCGACACCATTGTGGCACGGCTAGACGCATTGAACACAACGATCACGGAGTTGCAGCAGGATTATGGCGGTGACACGGAGCCGGATGAGGGAGCTCGTCGCGGTCGTGCCCGCCGTGTGGTACGCCATCAACATAATGACCCATTTGCAAAGATTAAATTTAAAATTCCATCTTTTACTGGCAAATATGATCCTGCTGCATATCTTGATTGGGAACTAGAGGTCGACCAGAAATTTTCATGCCATGACATCCCTGCTAGTTCTCAAGTTAAAGCTGCTATTAGTGAATTTACTGATTTTGCTTTAATTTGGTGGCGTGAATATAAGCAAAAACATCCCCCTCCCACCACTTGGACTCAATTAAAAGCTGCCATGCGACACAGATTTGTCCCTTCATATTATGCACGAGATTTGCTTGAAAAAATGCAGTGCTTTCGACAAGGTCAACAATCTGTTGAGGACTACTATCAGGAGCTACAAAAAGGTATGATTCGTTGTGGTTTGTTTGAGACAGACGACGCTGCTATGGCACGTTTTCGCGGTGGTTTGAACCGCGAAATTCAGGACATACTTGATTATAAGGAATATAATGATATGACCACATTGTTTGCATATGCTTGCAAAGCTGAACGTGAAGTGCAGGGTCGCCGCTCGAAGACATTTTCTAACTCTTTTGCAGGAAGAAGCCCGGCAACCAGCTCGGCACCTGCCCTGCATGCGCCATCCACGACCAGCACTACACCGCGCGAGAGGCCGGCCAAACCTGCAGCACCCCCGTCCACAGGCGCTGCTCCTTCCACAGGACGTACACGGGATATTCAGTGCCATCGTTGCAAAGGATTTGGGCACATGATTCGGGACTGCCCAAACAAGCGCACCTTGCTCATACGTGACAATGGTGAGTACTCGTCCGCTAGTGATTCCGAGGACACTCATCATACTATGCTTGCCACTGACCATGCAGCTAAGGCGGAGTTACATGTCAACCCGGGCGATGCCGATAGGTATGAAAGTCTTGTTGTGCAGCGTGTTCTTAGTACACAGGTCGTCCCGCCCGAGAAGAATCAGCGACACACTCTGTTCCATACAAAGGGCGTTGTGCAGGAGCGGTCGATTCGCATCATCATCGACAGCGGCAGCTGCAACAACTTGGCGAGTACCGTGCTGGTCGAGAAGTTGTCCTTACCCACTCGTAAGCATCCAAATCCATATCACATTCAGTGGCTTAATGATGGTGGCAAAATTAGAGTAACACGGTCCGTGCGTGTTCCTTTCTCCATGGGTGCTTATTCTGATTTTGTCGATTGTGATGTTATTCCCATGGAAGCATGCTCTTTGTTACTTGGTAGACCTTGGCAATATGATACTGATAGCTTGCATCATGGTCGTTCGAATCATTATTCTTTCATGTTTAGGGGTCAGAAAATAATTATACATCCAATGACACCTGAACAAATTGTTAAAGATGATCTTGCTCGAGCTGCTAGGAATGCTAAACAACTTGAACCATCACCATCGACTTCTAATTCTGAAATCAAGTTGAATGCTCCTGTTTTACTTGCTCAACGTGCTGATTTTGATGATCTCCGCGATGCTCACTTGCCCTGCTATGCACTTGTATGCTCTAGTATGCTCGTTTCACTTGATGATGCACCGTCTTTGGATATTCCTCCTGCGGTTGCTAACCTTTTGCAGGAGTACGCTGATGTCTTTCCCAAAGACTTGCCACCGGGTCTTCCCCCGCTCCGTGGAATTGAGCATCAGATCGATCTCATTCCCGGCGCACAGCTTCCGAAGGAGATCCAGCGCCAGGTGCAGGCGTTGCTTGACAAGGGTTACATTCGTGAGTCTCTTAGCCCTTGCTCAGTTCCTGTGTTACTTGTTCCAAAGAAAGATGGCTCATGGCGTATGTGTGTAGACTGTCGCGCTATTAATAACATCACCATTCGTTATCGATACCCTATACCACGCCTTGATGATATGCTAGATGAGCTTAGTGGCGCCATTCTTTTCACTAAAATTGATTTGCGTAGTGGTTACCATCAGATTCGAATGAAATTGGGTGATGAATGGAAAGCGGCTTTTAAAACGAAATTTGGGTTATATGAATGGTTGGTTATGCCGTTTGGTTTGACTAATGCTCCCAGCACCTTTATGCGTTTGATGAATGAAGTTCTAAGGCCCTTCATAGGATTGTTTGTTGTTGTCTATTTTGATGATATCCTTATTTACAGCAAGACTATGGAAGCGCATTTAGAACATTTGAGTGCTGTTTTTGATGCGTTGCGTGCAGCTCGCTTATTTGGTAACATGGAAAAATGCATCTTTTGCACGCAACGTGTTTCGTTTCTTGGCTATGTTGTGACTCCGCAGGGCATTGAGGTGGACAGCAGCAAGATTGATGCCATTCGGGAATGGCCTACACCGACGACGGTTACACAGATTCGGAGCTTTCTTGGACTTGCAGGATTCTACCGTCGGTTCGTCCGTGATTTCAGCTCCATTGCAGCCCCTTTGCACGAGCTTACAAAAAAAGGTGCGCCATTTGCTTGGGGCGACTCGCAGGTGGTAGCGTTCAACACTTTGAAAGATAAGTTAACACATGCTCCCCTCTTGCAATTGCCCGATTTTAATAAAGTGTTTGAGCTTGAATGTGATGCTAGCGGTATTGGGCTAGGTGCTGTTTTGTTACAAGAAGGAAAACCGGTTGCTTATTTTAGTGAGAAATTAAGCGGTGCTAGCCTGAGATATTCTACTTATGATAAGGAGCTTTATGCTTTAGTTCGCACTTTGCAAACATGGCAGCACTATCTTTGGCATCGCGAGTTTATCATCCATTCTGATCATGAGGCTTTGAAACATATTCGTACCCAAACAAATCTGAACCGTCATCATGCTAAATGGGTAGAATTCATTGAGTCTTTCCCTTACATTATTAAACACAAGAATGGGAAGGAAAATGTCATTGCAGATGCTTTGTCTCGTCGATATACCATGCTGTCCCAGTTAGATTTTAAAATCTTTGGCTTGCAAACTGTGAAAGATCAATATGTTGATGATGCTGATTTTAAAGATATCTTAGCTCATTGTATGGACGGCAAACCATGGGGCAAATTTTACTTGCAGGATGGGTTCCTGTTTCGCGCTAACAAGCTGTGTGTTCCAGCAAGCTCGGTTCGTCTTTTGTTGTTACAGGAAGCACACGGAGGCGGTCTCATGGGACACTTTGGCGTCTACAAGACGCATGAGGTACTGGCCGCCCACTTCTTTTGGCCCCGGATGCGCCGTGATGTCGAGCGCCTTGTTGCCTGCTGCACTACTTGTCAGAAAGCTAAGTCACGACTGAACAACCATGGTTTGTATATGCCTTTGCCTGTCCCTACTTCCCCTTGGCTTGATATTTCTATGGACTTTATTTTGGGATTGCCTAGAACTAAGAAGGGGAGGGATAGCATTTTTGTGGTTATTGATAGATTCTCCAAAATGGCTCATTTTATACCATGTCATAATACTGATGATGCTAGCAGTGTTGCTGAATTGTTCTTTCGCGAGATTATTCGTTTGCATGGTATTCCGAATACAATTGTCTCTGATCGTGATGCTAAGTTTCTCAGTCATTTTTGGAGATCACTTTGGAATAAAATGGGAACTAAATTGCTGTTTAGCACAACTTGTCACCCTCAGACTGATGGACAAACTGAGGTGGTTAATAGAACTTTGTCAACCGTGCTTAGGGCTGTTTTAGACAAAAATTTGAAACGTTGGGAAGATTGCCTGCCTCATGTTGAGTTTGCTTATAATCATGCAACACATTCTTCTACAAAGATGTGCCCTTTTCAGATTGTTTATGGTTATATTCCTCGGGCGCCTATTGATTTGTTTTCGCTTGATGCTGCGGACGCCCCACACATAGATGATGTTGCCCATGTTGAACACATGATTAATTTGCATGAACAGACTCAACAAAACATTGCTGCTGCTAATGCTAAATATCAGGTTGCTGGTAGTAAAGGTCGAAAACTTGTTACTTTTGAACCTGGTGATATGGTTTGGTTGCATTTGAGAAAGGATCGGTTTCCTACTTTACGCCGTTCTAAATTGATGCCTCGTGCTGCTGGTCCTTTTAAGGTGCTAACCAAGCTTAATGATAATGCTTATGTCCTTGACCTGCCTGCGGAGCTTGGTGTTTCCACTAGTTTTAATGTTGCAGATTTGAAGCCATATGTGGGCGAGGATGAGGAGTTGCCGTCGAGGACGACTTCAGTTCTAGAAGGGGAGGATGATGAGGACATCAACTACAACACGAGTACGTCTACGCCAGCAGCACCTTTTCCGGCGACACCAGATGCTCCTCCACCCCAGGCGCCACCTCCTTTTGGGCCAATCACTCGGGCCCGTGCAAGAGAACTAAACTTCGTCATGCTACTGAAGAACGAAGGCCCAGAAGAATAGATGCTGGCCCAACTGAGGCCTTTGCGTGGGCGCCTAGGGCTGACCACCACTAGGGGCTGCGCCCCCTTCCTGGCCGCCCTTTCCTAGGGTTGCGCCCCTCTCTTCCTCTATTTAGATAGAGTCATCATTGTTTTCCAGACTTGAGTTTTGTTTTACATCTAGCTTTAGCTACTCTCGAACACGCGCAAATACGCGCTGTCCTCGTGAGATTCAGAACTCCACCTTCGAGTGATATTGTGATTGCTCGCATCTTTTTCTTGTTCGTTCTTCGATTGCGTGCAGGAAACGATCTTCGTGATCAGGCTGATCTTGCATCAACAAGGTCGGTAACCACAGGAAGTTGGTTCAGCGATTGCATTGGCGCTTCGGGCTCGCTCGTCGTAGTCGGATCGTGAGGGTCATCTTCCACCAGATCGAAATTAACTCCACTCACCGAAAGATCGGGCACTCCGACTCTATCAGAAGGTGTCGGCCTTTACCAGATTTAGTCGTTCCTTAAGCTTGGTGTTCATGCCTCGATGGAAGCGATCTCGCTTACGGGCATCAGTGTCTGCATGATAACCCGACCTGTGCATATTGCATGACGGTGCGGGTTTCCTAAGTCAGATTCAGAAATTCATTGAGCTTTCGCTCAATGAGTCCTTCGGGAATGTGATGCGCTCTGAAAGCGGTCCGAAATTCATCCCAAGTAACAACATGACCAGCCGGCTGCATGGCATGGTAGTGGTCCCACCATATGCGGGCAGTGCCGCAAAGTTGTTGGGCTGCGAAAAGGGCCTTGTTCTCGTCTGAGCATGGTGCAGACAACAATACGAACTTAGACTCTATAGTACAGAGCTAGACGTCAGCATCGAGGGGCTCGTCTGCTTTATGGAACAGTGGGGGCTGGGTGCTGAGAAAGTCCTGATAATTAGCCGAGGGGTATTCATCATGACCTCGGGACTCGTGATGAAATTGGCCCATCTGAGCCTGCACTAGCTGGTTGAGGAGTTCTGTCTGTCGGGCCATAACCTTTGCTAGATTTGGTGGGGCTGGTGGCGGTTGCTGGGAACCGCTAGCTTGGTCTGGTCGGAAACCTTTCGGGGTTCCACGTGTAGCTCCAACCAACTTAAACAAAGGAGGTGTCCATTATCAACCATATTCTTACTCCTATTTTCAGATGATATACTGCTAGCAGATATGTAGTTCACATGTTCCATTCAACAAACTCATTTCAGATGCAAAGATATTGAACAAGATGGTTGATGAGGACATCAACTACAATACAAGCACATCTACACCAGCAGCACCAGAAGCACCCCAGGCTCCTCCACTCCAGGTCCAGGCGCCATCCTCACCAGGCGCGCCTCCACTCCAGGCCCAGGCGCCATCCCCTCCACCTGGGCCAATTACTCGGGCCCGTGCGAGGGAATTGAACTACACCATACTATTGAAGAACGAGGGCCCAGAAGAGTAGCAGTTGGCCCAACAGGAGGCCCAACCCTCGCAACCCTAGGCGTGAACAGTACCGTGGTACTGTAGCGCGCCGCCCCTCCTGGCCGCCAGGGGCTGTGCCCCCTATTTAGATAGAATCCTCTTTTATTTTCAGACTTGAGTTTTGTTTTACATCTAGCTTTAGCTACTCTCAAACACGCGCAAATATGCGCTGTCCTCGTGTGATTCAGAACTCCACCTTCGAGTGATATTGTGATTGCTCGCATCTTTTTCTTGTTCGTTCTTCGATTGCGTGCAGGAAACGATCTTCGTGATCAGGCTGATCTTGCATCAACAAGGTCGGTAACCACAGGGAGTTGGTTCAGCGATTGCATTGGCACTTCGGGCTCGCTCGTCGTAGTCGGATCGTGAGGGTCATCTTCCACCAGATCGAAATTATCTCCACTCACAAAAAGATCGGGCACTCCGACTCTATCAATGGTAGAACTCGAGGATTAGATTACAATGCGGATACTGGGTGTTCTTAACATCGTACATCAGGGTGATTCGATTGCCGCGGGTTAAGCTATTTGTACACATGCCACATATACTACAACAAGTGGCTCTGGGTCTAGGTAGACTACTCACTACCTATGTCACAGTATTCTACACTAAGTACATCTGAAAGATTGACGATTTAGATAGACTAAAAATCGTCGAGGTTGCCTACGGAGGACTGACTGCTGGAAGAGGAGTGATCTGGCTGAGGATTGGATTCTAGGTCTCCATGCTCGGAGTCAAGATCGGAAACTCCCTCAATTTCCTCCGGATCTTCATCTCCACCTTCAGGGGCTACAGGTACAGCAGGGGGTACTAACTGCTGCTTGAGTTCGTCGATGTGAGCGTGGGTGTCATCGACCTCAAGGATAAGGTCATGAATTTGCTCCTGGAGGAACTCAATGATCGTGTTGCGCTGAGTGATGATTGCATCACTCTCATTGATCTGATCCTCCCAGTGAAGAATAGCCTCCTCACGTGCTGCGATGATCTCCTCCTTCTCCGTGACCAAAGCTTGAAGCTCCACTATCTGGGTGACCTGTCGATCAGCATTGCAATAATGACCTTGAGCTATGCCAATCAACTGACCCATACCGCGGCGTAGCAGGATCTAATAGTGGTGCTGGACATTCATAAACCTGATAGTGCCATGGAGTGTTTCTTCGGCTGAATCTCAAAGCATATGACCATAATGAGCTATCCTGAAATTCCACTCAGGATCACTGGAATCTATTGCAGGGAATAAACCAATGGGATACCCTACAACTTCCATGGGATGCTGGTCGCAGAAAATGTGGATGGCCTCCAGAGCTGCAGTCTCGATAGTGTCGACAAGACGATAACCAACCACATCGACCTCGATGGGCTGCCACTAAGAATGAAAAGGGTGCTGAGGAATGGTCATCTTGACTCTGCATCGGGGAACACCCTCCTCTCTATACTCCACTCCATCGTACTGGGGAGGTTCGGTGTAGAAGAATAGACTAAGGGATTCCCATAAAAGATGGGGAAAACCCTCCCAGTGCAAGGCATTGGTATGGAGATGCCCTGCATGATCCCAGAAGATGTTGGAAGGAGCCGCCATCTGAAACAAGAATTCAGATGGTGAGATTTGGAAGAATACTGAAAATCCAATTAAGGCTGTCACAAGAATCCTATTAAAACCATACTAGAGGTAAACAACACTCTACTTGTCCTTTAAAGAACAACATATTCAAGCATTTATTTTGTTTATTATTGGATTATGCATGCATGTACTATTTGACCTCACAACCAAAACAACTGCCGAATATCGTTGGACTTACGGGGTTAATTTCGGTGGCATAACATATACGTCTCTCACTAATAACTAGTCAATAAGTCCTATCAATCTTAACCTCTTAATCGTGGTTAGTGTACCTGCAGAAAACCATATTCACAATATATGAACCTTTCATGGCAACACGACATGAAAGCGTCCCCAAACAGTACTGTTCGCTATAGAAACAGCATCTGTACCATTACCGCCGTACAGACAACGTTAACATACGTTATCGGAACAACGTATTCACGGGGGTACCGCAAAATGCGGGGGTATGAACAGCGATCACCATACCCTGCGCCGAACCATATACTCCCAATATAATCAACATATGGTTGGTATATTGGCAGCATCTCAAGTAGGCCACTGCTTGAGAAACAACGTTCGGTTCGCATCACCGACGGGAAGGCCAAGCTCCCTCAGTTGGCTGAGGATCCTTACCTCCTTACCTTACCAACAAAGGTGTCGTTACAAAGAGTAAAGTTGGGCTAGGCATGAATTTAAGTTTTAACCAGAAGTAGTGCTGCAAGTTAAAGCTATACTCTTTACATGTACATATTAGTAGCCATCTAATTACTCCCATATAAATCCCTAGGGCTTTGCGTTCTAAGCACCAACCTTAACGAATCCAACGCGATTTGTAAACTCTTTTGTTAAGCGAGTTTTATCCTAAAAACATTTTTAAGAGCTGCTGCAATATGTAAGCATAAACCTACAGCTCTGATACCAGCTGTGGTAGAACCGCTTGAATTATTCCGGCTCAAGTGCACTAGTCATCGCTACACAGCCGATACTAACTCAACGCACTTCTAACGGAACAACCCATTGGTCTGTCGGGTCTCCGCCCGATGCAACCACGGTTCAATAGGATCGAAGCAGGTTTACCTCATAGGAACGCGAGTTTACAATCACACAACAGCTCACCCACTTTTAGTCCACAATATATTAAACATTATTACCAACCATTTCAAACTTACGGTAAACTTATACAAACATTGTTTGAAACGACAAGCTAAACAGCTTGTCCAGGTTCACAGCGGAAGGAAATTCACACGCGACTACACACGTCGTGGAGGTTGACACCACGTTCAGCCCGAAACCTGGTGTCATTTTGGAGGGTCACTGCCAGCCGAGGACGGATCCCACTCCACGGACCAGCCAAACGGAACAGAAGATGGCCATGCAGGACTATCCGTGGGGTTCTCAAAGGTCATACCTGAAAAGTTCACTAGCAAGACTGAGTATACTAATACTCAGCAAGGCTTACCCAGGATTAGGATATACTTTGCCCATAACTAGACTCATGAAGGCCTGAAATGGTTCTGGGTTTAATTTCAGCTGAAAAGCAACAAAGAGTATGAACTAACTTTCATATTTTAGCTTTCAGATTCTAGTTGTATTAACCATTCTAGGTAAGCACCTATTCTAAACAAACAAGGTAGAGATTAACATCCATCCAGATTATTCCATAATGGTTACTGTTCTATGTGGCAGAAGGAATAAGCAGTCTCAATCTCCGTGAGAAACGGATGATTCTGAATCAAATTTCCAAACCTAGCAAGGCAAACCTAACTCACACGCTTGGAACATCTAATGATAGTTCCGAAGCAACCATTTGCCTTTCATTCCAACTCGTGGAACAGGGCCACCACAAGCGACTGTAGAACCGTACGCACACCAATTGTGCAGGACATATGTCTGTAGCGCGACTACATGACCGTACTCATGTCCGCTGCGCGGAACATACTCCCGCACGTCGGTGTGTGAGAAAAACCAAATTACGAGTGGTGGGAGGTATGTCCACTCCTCGGGCCGATTGGTTACTAGGCTTACCGCTTGACCATATTTCGCGGCATGTGGCTAGTACTTTCAAACGCTTAGCCACCACTACCACACACTGCGACCTTATCAACTTTTATCAACACAGACGGGGTAACCTTCCGAGTCATGATACTGCACATGACCCCGTCCATCATCCTTATAGTGATTGCAGAATAGTAAACATTCAACTCCTATATCGGGCGAGTGACAGGAAATCACTCGATTTCTACCGGTCCTATTAGCAAAGTATCTATCTGATAAGGACTCAGGCACAATACATAGGTTCCTAGTATCAATACATCTAGGGTTCCATTTTAATTCCTAGACTTGATGCAAAATATAATATATAAGCATAAAATTTTAGTAAATTGAAATACTGGGTTATGCACCGGGGCTTGCCTTCTTGAGCGGGGCTAGGGTCAGTGGTGCGGATTTGGTTCGGGGCTTCAGTTATAACCTCGGCGACGTTCGCAGGATCTTCAGAAAATCCCTGCTCGTGTTCCGGGACTAGCTCGTAGTCTCCGTCATCGAGTGTCGTTGACTCTACATGATATGCAATGATTTGATTAGATGGTTCTCGAGTTAAGGATTTTACTTCACAATAAAGTTGCAATCCAGCAAATTAACAAACATGAACTCATGAAACAAGGGGGTTGGGTCCAATTCTACTATTTGTGTCCTGATTCGATTATCATATTAGTTGAATTACTTTGAAGTAATTTAACTAGTTTGATTTTTATTTTGAAAACCATAAAGGCTATGGCCTTGAATTTTTGTGGATAAGCTTATTTCTATTAGATAAACTTACTATGAATTTTTTATAATTTTCAGAAAATAGAAACTATAGTGTTTAAACTAAGTTCAAATTTCAAGTTTAAATACAAACTTTAAGCAAAACAGTGTTGTAAATTCCTAAAATATTTACTATGGACTATTCTATTGTAGATCATCACATGGTAAAAAGATCTAAGCATGAAAGGCTTAGGAACATATTTGAATAAATTCAATCCCTTTCAAGCTTGATTTGCACAAAATTAAATTAGTTGAATCTAGGGTGCAGTACTGGTGCTGAAATTTTTACACAAGCTTGTATTCACTTTAAACAGACTACACACCAAAATTCATTGGTAACAAAGTTAGCATGCAAAAGTTACACACAAAACGCTCTTTTGCTTGACTTTAGGATAACTTAACCAGCTTTGGGTTTCAAACCATACTCTATTAATAAAAGTTGTAGAGTTAAAATTTAGGAGTATAAAAAAGTTGGTTTGACAATTTTTGGATTTTTCTACATTTTCCTATGGATTTTATAAGTTGACAGCTTTTACAAACAACACTAAATGAGAAACTTGCAGAGAGGCCCTCGGGTTTTTGCACCTGGAACCCTAATACGAAAACTTAGATTACAATGGGGTCCTAGCCGGGTCAAGATGGCAGCCGTGGCATCTGATTGGCGTGTTCTCGCCGGCGGCGAGGGTTTGGCCGAGGGGAAACGGGTCCTACACGACCTACAGGATGTGGTGCACATGTTGGTGGGTCACGGACACGAAGAAAGGCGGCGGAGCAAGGTCGACGGCGAGGAATGGCGGCAGCTGTGGCGGCGGCTGTGGCGGCGCGTCCATGTATCCGATGAAGGGCCGGCGAACATGGAGGGATGGAGCACGCACGAGCATCGTGGAGTCGTGGGGATGCTATTTCGGTACCTGATTCGGCTGAAGGTGGGGCAGAAGGGGGTTGTCAACGTGGAGGTGGCTCGGGTTTTCATCGGCGGCGATGGCGGCACGGTGTTCTGGTGGCTGGGGTGTCGGAGGGCGGTGAAGGAGTAGCTAGAAAGCTTCTACGGGATGATGTGGTGCTGTTGGTGCTCTTGGTTGGGGTTGAGGGGCTCTGTAGCGTCGGGTCGACGGCGAGGCTGAGCGGGTGGCGGAGCTTGAGATCGCTGGCGCTGCGGGGTATGATGCTCGGGTGCAGAAAAGTGAAGTTGGATTGGTCAATGAGCTGCAGGAAGTCGCGGCGGTGCTCTAGGAGTGCTGGATTGGGGATGGGAAGCGGCGTGGGTGGCTGTCGACGGCGACCAGAGGGTGCGGCGGAGGTCCGGTGAGGCGCGGTAGTCGGGAAAGAGAAATGCCGGGGAAAGAAGTGCTTGAGTGAGTAACAAAGGTCGTGGTGCCACTGCTGAGCATGCCTTAAGGCCGGGAGAGGCGTTGCGTGCGCGAGCAGGAGCTGGCGATGCCGGCGGCACGCGTGGCGGCTCGGGCGGCGGCGGCGCGACGTGGAGAGGCGGGAGCAGGCCAGCGCGAGGCCGGGAAGGCGGCGGGCAAGGCGCCGAAGGACACGTGGCATGAGGAAAGGCGGCACGGCGGCGGCAGATGCGCCGCACATGGCCGGCGAGGGCAGCGTGGGCGGCGCGGAGAAGAAATAGAGGAGGAGGATTGAAGGTAGACGAAGGAGGATCTGTTTGCAATTTCTCGAAACTGTAGGGACTCCACTCTAAGGCCTAGATAACTTTCAAACCATAGCTCAAATGAAAAAGTGCCCGAAAGTAAAAGTGTAGGGTTCAAAAGGATCTACAACTTTGCTTTAAGGTTCAGTTGCAATAGAGCTAAGGATTTGAAACTAACATAAAACTTGGCAAAGTTTTAAACTTTAATTAAATCCTATTTAAAAACTACACTACACTTACATCCTAGGGGTAGTTTCACTTATATTTGCTGTTTAAAAGCAAGTTCTTGAATTTTACCAAACAACCTTCATATGTTTTGATTTTACCTCCCATTCTCTCCCATTTAACACTAAAGGACCTATATTTTTCAAAATTACATAAATGTCCTTTTCCCTTTTGCATTCAAATTTGAGCACACATACATAAGATCAAACATGCTCACTTTATACTAGAATTTAGTATGTTTATAATCCTAATACCTGAATGTCACAAATACCCCGTAACTTGCATTTAGGTTTTAACCCATTCACAAGAACAAACACAAACATTACACTAAACTCTAGTATGTCTTGCTCCCAAGTACCAGAAATGTCACACGTTGCCTGGGACTGACAATCCTGGTGATGACGTTAAGAAATACCAACAAGCATTTCTGGCACCGTTGTCGGGGATGGCATTGGTTAAGAGATTTACTAATACATAATCTTGGCAATATGTTTAAGAAATAGTTATTGCTTATATAGGCTAATGTTGCTTTTGTTTTCTCCGGCTAGATGGAAATAGGGTAGTGTATGACTGATTTCTCCTTGCTGACAAACTTCGTTGAAAATCCAGAGCAGCTCGTGAGAAGGGTCCAACCTCGCGTCGTCCCTCCTCATATCATTCTCTCGGCAACCGAACCAGTCATTCATGCACCATCAATCGTTATGGCCGAAAAGACTCTTCATGACTTCTCCATCCCCTCGATCACCAACGTGGCCATCGGACCCAACATCGAAGTCTGGGATGTGAATTTTGAGCTCAAATTGAGTCTCATTAACATGGAGCAGGCTATTCATTAAACATCATTAGTTGATTTAATTAATTAAATTATTCATTCAATAAGAGTTGGGGTTATTATTACAGAAGGTGGAATGTATCATGTTTTTGGAACTTTTTAATTCTTGATCAAATAATAAAACCCTAAGTTAGGAGTGATTACTAATGCTATAAAAATTAGTATAAATAGGTCTAATTGAAATAAGCTTATCATAAAATTTTAGAACATTTCATGCAGCATAGACAACACAATAATTACTTCAATCAAACATTATTTAGATCATGAACTATTTTTCTAGTTTGATCTACTGCAAACCTAAGGATAGAAATTCAAACAAAATTGGTTTAACACTTTTCTGAATTTCCTACAAATTCTTACAGTTTTCTAAAGATCACTGATTTGAATTGAAGGGAGGGACTGGAATCTTGCAGCCAGACCCTCAGAAAGATTTAGATCATTGCAATCAAGTCCTTAGCTCATCGGGGAAGAAGAGCGGAGACTTGCCGGCCAAATTCCAGCGACGGTGGTCGCCGGCGGCGAGGGGGAATAGGCCAGGAAGGATCAGAGGGCTAGCGCGGAGCTTGCTAGGGGTGATGAGAAGGTCGGGGTCGACCGGAGGGGGTGGAACGACGATGACCCGAGGCGGCGGCGATGGAGCTCAACTACGGCGGCGATGTTCCGGCGAGGGGGTTCACCGGCGGCGGTCCAGAGGTTGGGGAGAAGCTCGAGGGGAGCAAGGTGGTTCGATTGAGCACCTTGGTGAGGGTTGGGGTGGTCGGAAAGGTAGATCCCCACGGCAGACCGAGGCAGCGGCGGAGAGGTCGACGGCGACGGCGATGCTCCGGCGATCAGCGTCGGCGAAGGTCCTGTGCACGAGCATCGATGAGCCATGGGTGATGCACTGCTGCATTCAATTGAGGCTAACGGCTACGGAAAAGGGGTGACCGACGGTGACCATAACGGCGGCGGAGGAGAAGAACACCGGCAAGTGTCGGGAAGGCCAAATTGAAGCTCAAAGAAGTCGATTGAAGGGTGGGCGAGCTTCATAGGGTCGAGGTGAAGCTATGGGAGGGGTTGCCGTGGATCAGGACGGGCTGGGGTGGTCTGCCCACGGTGGACAGGGGGTTCGCCAGGGAAGAATACGGGCGGCGACGGCGTTCAGCAGCTCGAGGTGAAATGAGAATGCAAGAGAGAGCAAAATGGGGGGAGGGGAAGCTACTGAAGGTCTTGGACCAGAAAAGAAGGGAGGGGGATATGCACAGGCGCTAGCCACAACGGCGGCGAGGTGGCAGCCGGGCAGTGCTCGGGCAGAGGCGGGGTGGCGTGGCGCGCGCGGGAGAAGGCCAGAGGAGAGGAAATAGGGCGGCGGCTGGCCTGGGGGCGACGCGTGGGAGCTTCCAGAGGCAGAAGGTGGCGCCAGCAGAGCTGCAGTGGTGGTGAGCGGTGGCAGCCTACGACGGCAGAGGGGGAACAGAGGAAGAAGAAAGGGGGGGGGCGCCAAGGGCTGCTGTTCAATTTCAAAAATTCCAGGGTCCTTGATGTAAAACAAGATTTTCTCACTATTTTATGTCTCAAATGATAAAATTGTCAAAACAAGAATTGTAGAACTTTTCAAAACCTACAACTTTTATTTAGGGTTCAAATTCAAAAACTCAAAGGATAGAGCTTTATTTTAAAACCTTGGACTTATTTCAAACTTTATAAAGTTTTTGTCCTTATTTGGGTAAATTTCCTGTATTTTTGGACTTAATTGCAAGTTTTATGTAATGCAATGATGACTAACACTCTTACACTTTGACCCTTAGTAAAATTTAAGAGTTACCTTTGTAATTCAAATATTTTGCATAAAAGGACTCATATTTTTGAAAAATTACACATAAGTCCTTATTTCCACACATTCACTCAATTCAATACATACATTACACATTCTTTCCTAATGTGTTACAATTTTGATACCTAGGGTGTCACAACCTTCCCCCCTAAAAAGAATCTCGTCCCGAGATTATAGGTGAAATGATACATTGGAAGATAGCTACCTAAGGATTCTTAAGGAACACGGGAAAGTTTTTCTGAAGATAATCTTCAGTCTCCCAGGTGGCTTCACCAATGGTATGGTGGTCCCATAAGATCTTATACATCTTAAGCTTCTTTCTTCTAGTGACTCTCTCCTTGGTATCTAGAATTTGAAGGGGTTGTTCAACATAAGATAGATCAGGCTCGATCTTGATGGCTTGTTGTTCAATGACCTCAGTAGGCACTTTGATGCATTTCTTGAGTTGGGATATATGAAATACATCATGAATGGTGGCCAACTGAGAAGGAAGAAGAATTCTGTAAGCCACTGGGCCACAGGCTTCGGTGATCCCGAAAGGTCCGATATATCTAGGTGCTAACTTTCCTTTTATGCCGAAATGTTGGACACCCTTAGTAGGAGATATCAAAGATAGACATAATCTCCTACTTGGAATCGTAATGGTTTTCTCCTTGGGTCTGCATTACTTTTCTGTCTAGACTGGGCTGCCTTAAGGTTGGCGTGGATAAGCTTGACTTTATTTTCAACTTCGGTAACTAAATCTGGTCCGAAGATTTTGCGTTCGCCGGTCTCAGACCAACTCAAAGGAGTTCAACATCTTTGACCGTATAACACCTCAAAGGGGGCTATTTGAAGACTGGACTGATAGCTGTTATTATAAGAAAATTCGGCCAAGGCTAGACATTTGTTCCAGTTCGTACATAGTGGATGATACAAGCTCGGAGCATGTCTTCAAGAATCTGATTAACTCGCTCAGTCTGTCCATCAGTTTGCGGATGATAAGCAGAGCTTCAAATTAGCTTGGTTCCGAGAGAAACTGCAATTGCTACCAGAAGCGTGCAACAAACTATGCCCCTCGATCAGAAATGATTGTCTTCGGGACACCATGCAGTCGAATAATTTGCTCCAGATAGATTTCGGCATACTTCTTAGCAGTGTAAATCGTATGCACGGGAAGAAAGTGGGTAGTTTTGGTGAGTCTATCAAAGATTACCCAAATGGAATCATGCTTCTGAGATGTTTGGGGAAGACCAATGATAAAATCCATACTGATGTCTTCCCACTTCCAAGATGGAATAGGCAGTGGTTGGAGTGTACCTAATACCTTCAGATGACTGGCTTTAACTCTCTGACAGGTATCACATTCAGACACGTATTTAGCAATTTCCCTTTTCATCCTGGTCCACCAAAAGTTTCTCCTAAGGTCTTGATATATTTTAGTAGTACCAGGATGAATAGAAAACTTGGACAAATATGCTTCATCAAGGATTTGTTTACGTAGTTGATGGTTCTTAGGTACAACAATACGATTGTTGAACCGTAGAACTCCTTGATGATCAATATGGAAACACCTATATTTTGCTTCTCCCTGAGATAGTTTCTATTTGATAATTTTGATACCTTCATCATGCAATTGCGACATGATGATATTATCTTGAAGAGTAGATTCAATAGATATGAGATTCAGACTACCTTGAGGAATAATCTCCAGATTGAGTTTCCTTATCTGATAACAGAGAGTTTCACTGAAGATTTATATGGATAAGCAATGACAATGTGCTTCGCGGCTTAGTGCATCCGCAACCACATTAGCCTTGCCGGGATGGTAGTGTACCTCAAGATCGTAATCCTTGATCAATTCTAACCAACGCCTTTGCCTTATATTTAAGTCGGCTTGAGTGAAGATATATTTGAGGCTCTTATGGTCAGTATAAATATTACACTTGGCGCCCATAAGATGATGTCTCCAAATCTTGAGAGCATGAATAACGGCTGCTAACTCAAGATCATGAGTCAGATAATTTTGTTCATGATTCCGGAGTGCTCTGGAAGCATAAGCAATAACCCGGTTGTTTTGCATAAGCACACAACCAAGTCCGGTTCCGGAAGCATCGCAATAGACATCAAAAGGCTTCGTATTATCTGGCTGAGCTAGTACTGGAGCAGTGGTTAGAAGTTTTCTCAGTGTATGAAATGCTTCTTCGCACTTACCATTCCAATGGAATTTAATCTCCTTCTTGAGTAGCTCAGTCATAGGCTTGGCTATCTTGGAGAAGTCTGGAATGAAGCATCGATAATATCCTACCAATCCAAGGAAGCTACAGATTTGATGGACTGAAGTTGGAGGCTTCCAATCCATAACTTCCTGAACTTTAGTTGGATCAACTGATATGCCTTTACCGAAGATAGTATGTCCTAGAAATTTCACACTATCAAGCCAGAACTCGCATTTCAAGAATTTAGCATAAAGGCGGTGATCACGTAGTCGTTGAAGAACGACCCGTAAATGATCAGCATGATCTTCTTCAGTCTTAGAGTATATCAGAATATCGTCGATGAAAACTACGCGAATTTATCAAGCTCCAGCATGAAGACTGAATTCATAAGATACATGAAGTATGCCGGTGCATTAGTAAGTCCAAAAGACATAACCATCTATTCATAAAGTCCATATCTGGTCGAGAAAGCCATTTTTGGAACATCACTAGACTTGATTTAAATCTGATGATAACCAGAGCGTAGATCAATCTTAGAGAAGACTCTAGCTCCAGCTAGTTGATCAAACAGGATGTCAATGCGGGGAAGAGGGTACTTATTTTTGATAGTGACCGCATTGAGTGGACGATAATCGACACATAGCCTTAAGCTATTGTCCTTTTTCTTTACAAATAGGGCGGGGCATCCCCAAGGTGAAGCACTTGGGCGTATGAAACCGTTGTCAAGAAGATCTTGAAGTTGTATTTTTAGCTCAGCCAGTTCATTAAGCGGCATACGATACGGCCTCTTGGAAATAGGAGCTGTGCTAGGTTGGAGCTCAATAATGAACTCGATATCCCGATCTGGTGGCATTCCAGGCAAATCGTCTGGAAAGACATCAGGATACTCACAGACTATAGGAATGTCTTCTAATTTGATGTCTATGGTTGCATAAATGCAAGAGTAGAAATACTCTTGTTGGGGTAGATAGAGGGTAGTGGCTCCATTATATGGTGAGTCAATCTTAATAACTCGGGAAGAGATATCTAACAGCACTTTATGTTTTATCATCCAATCCATCCGAAGTACGATATCCATACCCTCTAAAGGAAGTAAAACCAAATCAGTTTTTATTACCTTACTACCCAACTATATTGTCACATATCTAATCAGTTGATTGGAACCAATCTTTCCCCCAGGGGTAGAGATCATGTACGACCCCTTGGCTTGACAAGAATCAAGTCCCACTCGGGCACCACACTTGTCGCTAATAAAGCTATGGGCTGCACCGGAATCAAATAGGATAATAACGGGTTTATAGTCGATAGAAAATGTACCCGTCATTATGGGGGCTCCTTCTGGAAGTTCTGCAAGGGTGGTGAAGTTGACTTGCCCTTGCCGGACTTGCATTACTCGCTTCTTGCCCTTGCCCTGATTGTTCTAATTAGAACTCTGCCCTTGAAGAGGCTTCCTGGGCTGAGGACAATCTTTGATGAAGTGATCCGCACTCCCGCAGTTGAAACACCGACTAGTGCTGCTCCTCTGCTGAAATTGTTGAACATTTGGCCTTATGCCAAACTGTTGCGTCTGTTGTGGAGGCACTGAAGGTCTATTTCCTCCTTGTTGTTGGGGCGGGCGAAAAACCAATCTGCCAGGTGGAACATTCTGCTGCGACGCTCTAAATTGTGCATTGGGAACAACACGATACCTCGGTGACTGAGCACTCAAGGGTTCAGTGGGAGCCTTCCGTTTCTTCTCGGCATGATGTGCCATGATACAATCCTCCTGGGTTAGGGCCATATTAACCAGCTCACTGAAAGTATTATCCTTAAGAAGGTTTAGGCGTTCCTTGAGCTTGGTATTGAGGCCACGACGGAAACGATCCTGTTTCTTGGCATCATTGTCAGCGTGGTAGCCTGCATATTGGCACAGATGATTGAAAGTCTGTGCATACTGCAGTACCGTGTGAGTACCTTGGGTGAGTGCCAGGAATTCATTCAACTTCCGCTCCATCAGTCCTTCAGGAATATAATGTGCCCTAAAAGCAGTCCGAAATTCCTCCCAGGAGAGAACATGTCCAGCGGGCTGCATGGCGCAAAAATTATCCCACCAAATGCGGGCAGCACCACGAAGTTGCTGGGCAGCAAAGTAAGCTTTACTCGAGTCCGCACAAGGTATAGTAAGAAGGGTGAACTTCGATTCAATAGTATGAAGCCAGGCATCGGCATCCAGAGGTTCTTCAGCTTTACTGAAAAATGGGGGCTGGATACTGAAGAAATCTTGATAGCTTGCCACTTGGGGTTGAGGTCATCACGACCTCCTCGAGGTTGTTGATGATGCTGGTTCTGTTGGGCCTGCACTAGTAGATTGAAAACTTCAGTCTGCGGAGCCATAACCTCTGCTAGATTTGGGGGTGGCGGTGGCGGTTGTTGGGAACCGCTAGCCTGGTCTGGCCTGAAATCTTCAGGAGTTCCACGCGTAGCGCCAACCATCTGAAAAACATGGAAGATGTCCATTACATCAGGTTATCATTGCTTCCATTTTCAGAATATACCACACAAAAGAAAACATATAAAGATAATGCAACAGATTGACCGCTCGGCAGATGACTGAACAGAAACTCGAGTTATAGATCATAACTGGTGGTCTGTATATTACATCTTGGTAATCTACCAATTACCATTCAACCATACCTACTCCTGCCACATATAATACAACAAGTGGCCCTTAAGTCAAACTAGATTACTCACTCCCTATGTCACACCATACTACACTAAACACATCTAGGATATCGATGACAAGGATGAATTAGAAGTCGTCGAGGTTGCCCACAGAAGACTGGCTGCCGGAAGAAGAATGATTGGGCTAAGGATTAGGTTCTGGGTCTCCATGTTCCGAATCTATCTCAGACACGCCTTCAATTTCCTCGGGTTCTTCTTCTGAATCTTCCTCTTCTTCTTCTAGCTCATTCGGCACAAGAGGAGGCATTTGCTGTTCTTCGAGCATCTCAAAATGTCCAAGGGCATCACCTAATTCTTGGTTCAAGTCATGGACTTGTTCCTGCAAAAAGTCAATTATGGTGGTGCGCTGGAGAATTTGAGTATCACCCTCCAAGATCTGCACCTCCAAATGTCCAATGGTAGTATCCCTCCCAGCAATTCTTGACCAAGCGAATGAATCTGGTCATCTTTCAAGGTAAGATCCCTATGAAAATCCTGGGCTAGATTCACCATATCGTCCATACACCTTTGCTTAAGTGACTGGAGGCGATACTAAGCGTTCATATACCTGATCACTGCCCTGAGGGTCTCCTTGGCTATATCTCCAACTAAACATCCGAGATAAGTTGTTCTGAAGGTCCACTCAGCATCGTGTGCAAACACTACTGGAAACAGTCCAATGGGGTAAGCTGCTACCGCATTCGGATGCTGTTCACAAAAAGTGGTGATAGCCTTGAGGGCTGCTACTTCAAAAGCATCCACGAGACGATATCCAACAACCTCAATCTCAATAGATTGCCACCCAAGGGTAGGATGCGGCGGAATAGTGACAGTGGCATGACATCGAGGGACTCCGACCTCAGTAAACTCACAACCCTTATACTGGGGTGGATCCGGGTAGTGATACATACGAAGTGTATCCCACAGAATTCTCGGAAACCCTTCCCAATATAGGCAATCAGTGTGAGCATATCCCTCAGCATCCCAATAGATCCTCCGAACATCTGCCATCTGAATCAAAAGGATTCAAATGTTAGATAGGATATAAATTTCCTAAAGTTTGATAATGGCTGTGGAAAGATGTGAGTCAATCTGATGAAAATGCTGAAATGCATCATAGTATCCATCCCACTAGGAACTCACAAGATAAAGGGAACGAGACATCTGATATGGATAATAGCAACGAGTGAACATCAGATGGATACGATAGATCTTGAGGATGAATCGAAAGAGGCTAAGATACTAACCCCATGGCTGTCCGTATAACCATTTCAGACTACACTTGTAAATAACAACACTCTAAGTATCCTTATGACAACATAAGCACCAATTCTAACTTACAAACAATAGTTCAAAGATGCATGCACGTACTACATCCTCACAAGCCAAAAATAACTGCCAAATATCTTTGGACTTACGTGGTTAGTTACGGTGGCATAATATAAATACGTCTCTCCCTATAATATTTAGTCGACAAATCCTAACCGTTCAGAATCTATCAATTTGTGGTTAGCGTACCTGCAGAAAACCATAATATATATTCAATGAACCTTTCATGCCAGCATGTCATGAAAGCGTTCCTAATCATTACTGTTCACTATAGAAACAGCATCTGTACCATTACCGCCGTACAGACAACGTTAACATACATTACATCTGCAATGTATTCACGGGGGTACCGCAAAATGCGGAGGCATGAACAGCGATCACCATACCCTGTCCTAACCATATACTCCTAATATAACCAACCGAAGTTGATATATTGGCAGCATCTCAAGTAGACCACTGCTTGAGAAACAGCGTTCGGTTCGCATCACCGACGGGAAGGCTAACTCCCCAGTTAGCTGAGGATCCTTACCTTCTTACCTCATTGTCGAAGGTGTCGTTATAAAATGTAAAGTTGATTGTGCATAAGTTTAAGTTTTAACGAAAAGTTAATGCTGGAAGTTAGAGTTATATATATATACTATAACCACCTCTAACTCTCTTATTAAACATCACCCTAGGGCTTTACGTACTAAGCACAATCCTTAACGAAACCAACGTAGTTTTGTAAAATACGTTGTTGGTCCAATTTTATACTAAAAGCATTTTTAAGGCAATTTATATCTCCGATGTACACTTGTTAGCTCTGATACCAGCTATGGCAGAACCAACCTGAATTACACCGGCTCAAGTGCGCTGATCCTTTCTCGGAAGGCAGTAAGGACTCAACTACAATTCAAACGGTGTAACCCCGTGGTCTGTCGGGTAAAGTCCCGATAAAACCACCTAACTCAGGATCAAAACAAGGTACCTCACACAAAGGCGAGTCCAGAGATACAATCACCGACAATTTTACATTACAGGCATAATATTACATTAATATTCAAACATATATAGTAGCAAGACCTAACTAGTAAAAATTTATACAAAATTGTTCAAGGTTAGAGTAGCTGCAGCATAATAATAAACACGACACTACCAGATGTCGCAGAACGGATATTGAGCTAAGCCCAAGCACAACATCACTCGGAGGTACCTGTGTTGGCCGGGGACGGATCCCATTCCACGGACCAACCATCAGGAAGAGCATAGGGCCAGGGCACAGGCAGAGCAGAGTCCTCACGTGGATTACCTGGAACAAGAGTCACATTGCAAGGCCGAGTATTCTAATACTTAGCAAGGCTTACCCATTTCATGGTATACTTAGCCATGTAGCTAGACTATGAAGGCTTGTAATGGTTCTAGGTATAGTTTCAGCTGAAAAGCAATAAAGAGTAGATCCTTATTTTCAACTTTTAACTTTCATGTTCTAGTTCGTTATCCATTCTAAGCAAGCAACTATAGCTACTCAAGCATAGTAGAACTTTCTAAACAAACATCATGCTTTGATCATCATCACATTACTCTTATTACTCTATGTGGCAAAGGGATCAAGCAGTCTCAATCTCCGTGAGAAACGGATGATTCTGAATCGGATTTCGAACCTTGCAAGGGTAAACCTAACTCACACGCTTGGAACATCCAATGATCATTCCGAAGCAACCATTTGCCTTTCATTCCAATTCGTGGATCAGTGCCACCACAAGCGACTGTAGGACCATATGCACATCAAATGTGCAGGACGTACGTCTGTAATGCGACTACATGACCGTACTCCTATCCGCTGTGTGGAACGTACTCCCGCACATCGGGGCATGTGCGAAAAACCAAATTACTAGGCTTACCGCTTACCATATTTCACGGCATGTGGCTAGTACTTTCAAACGCTTAACCAACGCTACCACACACTGCGACCTTATCAAATTTTCATCAACACAGATTGGATTTTTGCCAAGTCATGAATCATAATCACAACCCTGTCTGTCATCCTTATAGTGGTTGCAGGAATGTAAACATTACAACTCCTATAAAGCTCGCGAGTGACAGAGAATCACTCGACTTCTACCAGTCTTATTATCTTAGCAGCTAGTCGGACTCAGGTTCTAGTATTCAATATATAGGTTTCTATGAATATGCAACTAAGGTTTCAATATAATTCCTGGAAACTTAAATGCACAAGTAGATATATATATATATATATGAATATATAAATTGCAGTGTAGTAAAAATAGCGGTTTATGTCCGGGGCTTGCCTTCGCTGGTGGGGCTGGGGTCAGAGATATCAATACTAAAAGTTTCCGAACCAGGGTTCGGGGCTTCAGTTAAATCTCCGATGATGTTCCCGGGGTCTTCAGAAATATCCCCTTCTGGTTCCGGGATCAGCTGGTAATCTCCGTCAGCGAGAATTGTCGAGTCTATATGATATGCAAACATCACAATTAAAGAAATGCATATACTTCCATTTCACGATAAAGTTGCAATCCAACAAGTTATTTAAACTTCTTCTAGGGGCAGTCATTTATCGAGTATTAAATTACATTACCTAATTTCATCAGATAACCTATCTAGTTACTCTAAACAATCAAACTAATGACACTAAACACATGGAAAAGACTCTAATCTATTCATTAAACATCATTAGTTGATTTAATTAATTAAATTATTCATTCAATAAGAGTTGGGGTTATTATTTTAATTCTTGGTCAAATAATAAAACCCTAAGTTAGGAGTAATGCTATAAAAATTAGTATAAATAGGTCTAATTGAAATAAGCTTATCATAAAATTTTCGAACATTTCATGCAGCATAGCAATCAGAATAATTACTTCAATCAAACATTATTTAGATCATGAACTATTTTTCTAGTTTGATCTACTACAAACCTAAGGATAGAAATTTTACTGAAAAAAATTGATCTGAATCTAAGCTACTGTGATTTTATCAAGATTTTTATCCTTATAGCAATTATGCTATAAAATAAACAAAAACAGCATTGTGATATTAAGATCTATTTATATCAGAAGTTCTACATGAGATCTTGGGCTGCAATTTTGTGAACGTATTACACTACTCCAAATTAACACTCTAATTTAATTTCATAAATTTTCATAAACTAGAACTATTATTCATGAATTATCTTTGAATCTAAGCCTAAATTCATAACTCAAGCTACTCTATGCTATTAATATTCAAACTTTTATCATGGATTACACATGCTGCAAGAAAGTTAGAGTAAAATTTCCAGCTACAAACACAAATAGATTCACCCTTGAATAAATCCTAAAGCTTTCATCAATATAAAACAAAGACACTTAAACATCATAGCTAGTAAATAGTTCTGAGTCTACAAATTTTACATAAAGCTATACATGAGACACACATCCTATATTTCAAATTTCCAAAACAGCATAGCTATGGATCAAGAGATCTAATTAGCACACCTATTGCCAAATATTTATTCTAATTCAAAATATTCACTCATTCAGCTCAAGGCCATAACACAAAAGTTGTAGAGTTTACTTCAAGGATTCAAACAAAACTGGTTTGACATTTTTCTGAATTTTCTACAAATTCTTACAATTTTCTAAAGATCACTTATTTGAATTGAAGGGAGGGACTGGAATCTTGCAGCCAGACCATCAGAAAGATTTAGATCATTGCAATCAAGTCCTTGGCTCGTCGGGGAAGAAGAGCCGAGACTTGCCGGCCAAATTCCGGCGACGGTGGTTGCCGGCGGCGAGGGGGAACCGGCCAGGAAGGATCAGGGGGCTAGAGCGGAGCTTGCTGGGGGTGATGAGAAGGTTGGGGTCGACCGGACGGGGTGGAACGACGATGACCCGAGGCGGTGGCGATGGAGCTCGACTACGGCGGTGGTGTTCCGGCGAGGGGGTTCACCGGCGGCGGTCCAAAGGTTGAGGAGAAGCTTGAGGGGAGCAAGGCGGTTCGATTGAGCACCTTGGCGAGGGTTGGGGTGGTCGGAAAGGTAGATCCCCATGCCAGACTGAGGCGGCGGCGGAGAGGTTGATGGCGACGGCGATGCTCCGGCGATGATGAGGATATCAACTACAACACGAGTACGTCTACACCAGCAGCACCTTTTCTAGCGACACCAGATGCTCCTCCACCCCAGGCGCCACCTCCTTCTGGGCCAATCACTCGGGCCCGTGCAAGAGAACTGAACTTCATCATGCTACTGAAGAACGAAGGCCCAAAAGAATAGATGCTGGCCCAACTGAGGCCCTTGCGTGGGCGCCTAGGGCTGACCACCACTAGGGGCTGCGCCCCCTTCCTGGCCGCCCCTTTCCTAGGGTTGCACCCCTCTCTTCCTCTATTTAGATAGAGGCATCATTGCTTTCCAGACTTGAGTTTTGTTTTACATCTAGCTTTAGCTACTCTCGAACACGCGTAAATACGCGCTGTCCTCGTGAGATTCAGAACTCCACCTTCGAGTGATATTGTGATTGCTCGCATCTTTTTCTTGTTCGTTCCTCGATTGCGTGCAGGAAACGATCTTCGTGATCAGGCTGATCTTGCATCAACAAGGTCGGTAACCACAGGAAGTTGGTTCAGCGATTGCATTGGCGCTTTGGGCTCGCTCGTCGTAGTCGGATCGTGAGGGTCATCTTCCACCAGATCGAAATTATCTCCACTCACCGAAAGATCGGGCACTCCGACTCTATCAAGTGGTATCAGCTTCCCAGGTTGATCGGTGAGTTTCTCGAGTGTTTTTTTCCCCGTCCTACAGTCCACAAAAACCAAAACAAAAATTTATTTTCAGGTTAGATCTTGTCCCAGCAACCTTTTTAGCCTCGCGCATTCTTTCAATACTTTGCGTTGTTGAATTTGTGTGCTGTACACTTCAATTGTTGCTGGTTACTTGTGCTTTTGTTTTCTCATCGCCTTGTTCCTGTCTCTTCACACCTCGTGAGCCGCCCTTCCATCTTGCTGCTCGCCTTCCTTTTTGCCCCACGCACGCCGCAACCCTACCACACAGGCCGCACCTTTTTCCCCTGATCGCGCTCTGGTCACACGTGCCGTAGCGCTGCCGGCCCTGTTCATCCTCCCGCACGCCTGTGTGAAAGGCAAGTCAAAAAAAAAAGGAAAGAACGCAATCAAAAAAAAGGAAAGAAAAAAAAAGAGGAACGGGAAAGGAGTCCGGGCAGAGGACGGCCGCAAATCCCCCGTACACACGTCGGGACCGATTCAGACTCGATCGCCCCTTCCCTCCACCCCACATCCACAATGCACCGTGACCGACTCGGTCACCTGCCCAGGTCACATTCCCCCCCCCCCCCACCCTTTCTCCACGCCGTGCCAGTTTTTCATATCCATATCTCTTTTTCTTGGTACCATATTCTGAGGTTCGCCTTACTCCGGAATACCCCTGTATTTTCAGAAAAAGTGTGTGTCGTAACTTGCTGTTTTAGATCCTCTGTGTTCATATTATCAGTTTTGAGGACTCCTAGCAAAAAAAAAAAAAAACAGACACGCAGAAGCAAAAAAAGGGGGAAACCGAAAGGAGGTTACCTTCATTTGGGCGTACTCCGCAGGACGCCCAGGTTCCTTGTTTTCTCTCTTGTGTTTTTCCTTTTCCCCCCATACCCTTGCTCCACTTTTGCACTTTGTTTCCAGCAGCTTTGATTACGTGTTTGGCACTATAATTCAACCTTGCATTATTGTTTGATTGTGCTAACCCTTGAATTGAGTACAGCCTACCCAGAACTCCACATAGTTCTACGACGAGCAGACTTTGTTTCTCCAGGCAATCGCTCCTCCAATCTTTCACCGGTTCTACCTGTTGGTTGCAGATCACCCCTGTGTGCTTGGTAAGAACGGATAAGAATTTGATAACAGCACTACTGTGAGCGCCATGTGAGCCGTTACACCCTTGTTGTCGTAGGCTTTGTTTTTGTGTTTGCGCTAACTATGGCAGGAGACGAAGGCACAGCGGATGAACAGCTACAGGACATGCGGACACGAGTTGACGGACTTGTTGCGGACCTCAAGACGATGCATGAATGGCTTGACTCGACGATCACGTCATCGACCGAGAGGTTCGATCAGCTCGACCTCGCTCAGACGGCCGCTAGGACCACGCTCGACACCATCGTGGCACGGCTAGACGCATTGAACACAACGATCACGGAGTTGCAGCAGGATTATGGCGGTGACACGGAGCCGGAAGAGGGAGCTCGCTGCGGTCGTGCCCGCCGTGTGGTACGTCACCAACATAATGACCCATTTGCTAAGATTAAATTTAAAATTCCATCTTTTAATGGCAAATATGATCCTGCTGCATATCTTGATTGGGAACTAGAGGTCGACAGAAATTTTCATGCCATGATATTCCTGCTAGTTCTCAAGTTAAAGCTGCTATTAGTGAATTTACTGATTTTGCTTTAATTTGGTGGCGTGAATATAAGCAAAAACATCCCCCTCCCACCACTTGGACTCAATTAAAAGCTGCCATGCGACACAGATTTGTCCCTTCATATTATGCACGAGATTTGCTTGAAAAAATGCAATGCTTTCGACAAGGTCAACAATCTGTTGAGGACTACTATCAGGAGCTACAAAAAGGTATGATTCGTTGTGGTTTGTTTGAGACAGACGACGCTGCTATGGCACGTTTTCGCGGTGGTTTGAACCGCGAAATTCAGGACATACTTGATTATAAGGAATATAATGATATGACCACATTGTTTGCATATGCTTGCAAAGCTGAACGTGAAGTGCAGGGTCGCCGCTCGAAGACATTTTCTAACTCTTTTGCAGGAAGAAGCCCGGCAACCAGCTCAGCGCCTACCCTGCATGCGCCATCCACGACCAGCACTACACCGCGCGAGAGGCCAGCCAAACCTGCAGCACCTCCGTCCACAGGCGCTGCTCCTTCCACAGGACGTACACGGGATATTCAGTGCCATCGTTGCAAAGGATTTGGGCACATGATTCGGGACTGCCCAAACAAGCGCACCTTGCTCATACGTGACAATGGTGAGTACTCGTCCGCTAGTGATTCCGAGGACACTCATCATACTATGCTTGCCACTGACCATGCAGCTAAGGCGGAGGTACATGTCAACCCGGGCGATGCCGATAGGTATGAAAGTCTTGTTGCGCAGCGTGTTCTTAGTACACAGGTCATCCCGCCCGAGAAGAATCAGCGACACACTCTGTTCCATACAAAGGGCGTTGTGCAGGAGCGATCGATTCGCATCATCATCGACAGCGGCAGCTGCAACAACTTGGCGAGTACCGTGCTGGTCGAGAAGTTGTCATTACCCACTCGTAAGCATCCGAATCCATATCACATTCAGTGGCTTAATGATGGTGGAAAAATTAGAGTAACACGGTCAGTGCGTGTCCCTTTCTCCATGGGTGCTTATTCTGATTTTGTCGATTGCGATGTTATTCCCATGGAAGCATGCTCTTTGTTACTTGGTAGACCTTGGCAATATGATACTGATAGCTTGCATCATGGTCGTTCGAATCATTATTCTTTCATGTTTAAGGGTCAGAAAATAATTATACATCCAATGACACCTGAACAAATTGTTAAAGATGATCTTGCTCGAGCTGCTAGGAATGCTAAACAACTTGAACCATCACCATCGACTTCTAATTCTGAACTCAAGTTGAATGCTCCTGTTTTACTTGCTCAACATGCTGATTTTGATGATCTCCGCGATGCTCACTTGCCCTGCTATGCACTTGTATGCTCTAGTATGCTCGTTTCACTTGATGATGCACCGTCTTTGGATATTCCTCCTGCGGTTGCTAACCTTTTGCAGGAGTACGCTGATGTCTTTCCCAAAGACTTGCCACCGGGTCTTCCCCCGCTCCGTGGAATTGAGCATCAGATCGATCTCATTCCCGGCGCACAGCTTCCGAAGGAGATCCAGCGCCAGGTGCAGGCGTTGCTTGACAAGGGTTACATTCGTGAGTCTCTTAGCCCTTGCTCAGTTCCTGTGTTACTTGTTCCAAAGAAAGATGGCTCATGGCGTATGTGTGTAGACTGTCGCGCTATTAATAACATCACCATTCGTTATCGATACCCTATACCACGCCTTGATGATATGCTAGATGAGCTTAGTGGCGCCATTCTTTTCACTAAAATTGATTTGCGTAGTGGTTACCATCAGATTCGAATGAAACTGGGTGATGAATGGAAAACGGCTTTTAAAACGAAATTTGGGTTATATGAATGGTTGGTTATGCCGTTTGGTTTGACTAATGCTCCCAGCACCTTTATGCGTTTGATGAACGAAGTTCTAAGGCCCTTCATAGGATTGTTTGTTGTTGTCTATTTTGATAATATCCTTATTTACAGCAAGACTATGGAAGCGCATTTAGAACATTTGAGTGCTGTTTTTTGATGCGTTGCGTGCAGCTCGCTTATTTGGTAATATGGAAAAATGCATCTTTTGCACGCAACGTGTTTCGTTTCTTGGGTATGTTGTGACTCCGCAGGGCATTGAGGTGGACAGCAGCAAGATTGATGCCATTCGGGAATGGCCTACACCGACGACGGTTACACAGATTCGGAGCTTTCTTGGACTTGCAGGATTCTACCGTCGGTTCGTCTGTGATTTCAGCTCCATTGCAGCCCCTTTGCACGAGCTTACAAAGAAAGGTGCGCCATTTGCTTGGGGCGACTCGCAGGAGGTAGCGTTCAACACTTTGAAAGATAAGTTAACACATGCTCCCCTCTTGCAATTGCCTGATTTTAATAAAGTGTTTGAGCTTGAATGTGATGCTAGCGGTATTGGGCTAGGTGCTGTTTTGTTACAAGAAGGAAAACCGGTTGCTTATTTTAGTGAGAAATTAAGCGGTGCTAGCCTGAGATATTCTACTTATGATAAGGAGCTTTATGCTTTAGTTCGCACTTTGCAAACATGGCAACACTATCTTTGGCATCGCGAGTTTATCATCCATTCTGATCATGAGGCTTTGAAACATATTCGTACCCAAACAAATCTGAACCGTCGTCATGCTAATTGGGTAGAATTCATTGAGTCTTTCCCTTACATTATTAAACACAAGAATGGGAAGGAAAATGTCATTGCTGATGCTTTGTCTCGTCGATATACCATGCTGTCCCAGTTAGATTTTAAAATCTTTGGCTTGCATACTGTGAAAGATCAATATGTCGATGATGCTGATTTTAAAGATATCTTAGCTCATTGTATGGATGGCAAACCATGGGGCAAATTTCACATGCAGGATGGGTTCCTATTTCGCGCTAACAAGCTGTGTGTTCCAGCAAGCTCGGTTCGTCTTTTGTTGTTACAGGAAACACACGGAGGCGGTCTCATGGGACACTTTGGCATCTACAAGACGCATGAGGTGCTGGCCGCCCATTTCTTTTGGCCCCGAATGCGCCGTGATGTCGAGCGCCTTGTTGCCCGCTGCACTACTTGTCAGAAAGCTAAGTCACGACTGAACAACCATGGTTTGTATATGCCTTTGCCTGTCCCTACTTCCCCTTGGCTTGATATTTCTATGGACTTTATTTTGGGATTGCCTAGAACTAAGAAGGGGAGGAATAGCATTTTTGTGGTTGTTGATAGATTCTCCAAAATGGCTCATTTTATACCATGTCATAAGACTGATGATGCTAGCAGTGTTGCTGAATTGTTCTTTCGAGAGATTATTCGTTTGCATGGTATTCCGAATACAATAGTCTCTGATCGTGATACTAAGTTTCTCAGTCATTTTTGGAGATCACTTTGGAATAAAATGGGAACTAAATTGCTGTTTAGCACAACTTGTCACCCTCAGACTGATGGACAAACTGAGGTGGTTAATAGAACTTTGTCAACCATGCTTAGGGCTGTTTTAGACAAAAATTTGAAACGTTGGGAAGATTGCCTGCCTCATGTTGAGTTTGCTTATAATCATGCAACACATTCTTCTACAAAGATGTGCCCTTTTCAGATTGTTTATGGTTATATCCCTCGGGCGCCTATTGATTTGTTTTTGCTTGATGCTGCGGACGCCCCACACATAGATGCTGTTGCCCATGTTGAACACATGATTAATTTGCATGAACAGACTCAACAAAACATTGCTGCTGCTAATGCTAAATATCAGGTTGCTGGTAGTAAAGGTCGAAAACTTGTTACTTTTGAACCTGGTGATATGGTTTGGTTGCATTTGAGAAAGGATCGGTTTCCTACTTTACGCCGTTCTAAATTGATGCCTCGTGCTGCTGGTCCTTTTAAGGTGCTAACCAAGATTAATGATAATGCTTATGTCCTTGACCTGCCTGCGGAGCTTGGTGTTTCCACTAGTTTTAATGTTGCAGATTTGAAGCCATATGTGGGCGAGGATGAGGAGTTGCCGTCGAGGACGACTTCAGTTCTAGAAGGGGAGGATGATGAGGACATCAACTACAACACGAGTACGTCTACGCCAGCAGCAACTTTTCCCGCGACACCAGATGCTCCTCCACCCCAGGCGCCACCTCCTTCTGGGCCAATCACTCGGGCCCGTGCAAGAGAACTGAACTTCGTCATGCTACTGAAGAACGAAGGCCCAGAAGAATAGATGCTGGCCCAACTGAGGCCCTTGCGTGGGCGCCTAGGGCTGACCACCACTAGGGGCTGCGCCCCTCCCTGGCCGCCCCTTTCCTAGGGTTGCACCCCTCTCTTCCTCTATTTAGATAGAGGCATCATTGCTTTCCAGACTTGAGTTTTGTTTTACATCTAGCTTTAGCTACTCTCGAACACGCGCAAATACGCGCTGTCCTCGTGAGATTCAGAACTCCACCTTCGAGTGATATTATGATTGCTCGCATCTTTTTCTTGTTCGTTCCTCGATTGCGTGCAGGAAACGATCTTCGTGATCAGGCTGATCTTGCATCAACAAGGTCGGTAACCACAGGAAGTTGGTTCAGCGATTGCATTGGCGCTTCGGGCTCGCTCGTCGTAGTCGGATCGTGAGGGTCATCTTCCACCAGATCGAAATTATCTCCACTCACCGAAAGATCGGGCACTCCGACTCTATCAGGCGATCAACGTCGGCGAAGGTCCTGCACACGAGCATCGGTGAGCCATGGGTGATGCACTGCTGCATTCAATTGAGGCTAACGGTTACGGAAAAGGGGTGACCGACAGTGACCGTAACGGCGGCGGAGGAGAAGAACATCGGCGAGTGTCGGGAAGGCCAAATTGAAGCTCAAAGAAGTCGATTGAAGGATGGGCGAGCTTCACAGGGTCGAGGTGAAGCTATGGGAGGGGCTGTCGTGGATTGGGAGGGGCTGGGGTGGTCTGCCCATGGTGGATAGGGGGTTCACCGGGGAAGAACACGGGCGGCGACGGCATTCAGCAGCTCGGGGTGAAATGAGAATGCAAGAGAGAGCAAAATGGGGGGAGGGGAAGCTACTGAAGGTCTTGGACCAGAAAAGAAGGGAGGGGGGTATGCACGGGCGCTAGCCACAACGGCGGCGAGGTGGCGGCCGGGCAGTGCTAGGGCAGAGGCGGGGCGGCGTGGCGCGCGCGGGAGAAGGCCAGAGGAGAGGAACTAGGGCGGCTGCTGGCCTGGGGGCGAGGCGTGGGAGCTGCCAGAGGCAGGAGGTGGCGCCGGCAGAGCTGCAGCGGCGGTGAGTGGTGGCGGCCTGCGACGGCAGAGGGGGAGCAGAGGAAGAAGAAAGGGGGGGCGCTAGGGGCTGCTGTGCAATTTCAAAAATTCCAGGGTCCTCAATGTAAAACAAGATTTTCTCACTATTTTATGTCTCAAATGAGAAAATAGTCAAAACAAGAATTTTAGAACTTTTCAAAACCTACAACTTTTATTTAGGGTTCAAATTCAAAAAATTAAAGGATTGAGCTTTATTTTAAAACTTTGGACTTATTTCAAACTTTATAAAGTTTTTGTACTTATTAGGGTACATTTCATGTATTTTTGGACTTAATTGCAACTTTTATGTACTGCAATGATGCCTAACACTCTTACACTTTGACCCTTAGTAAAATTTATGAGTTACCTTTGTAATTCAAATATTTTGCATAAAAGGACTCATATTTTTGAAAAATTACACATAAGTCCTTATTTCCACACATTCACTCAATTTCACTCAATTCAATACATACATTACACATTGTTTCCTAATGTGTTACAATTTTGACACCTAGGGTGTCACACCTAGAATAAGGGTGGCGATGCGCCGAGAGCTGTTGGTGAATGATTGATTTTTTTTATTTGTTTACCCACGATACATATTTATAGTCCGTAGACTTGCCTCTCCTAACCAATCCTAATCAAACACGATATGAATCTTAACTATCTAGATCTAAACTGTTTAAACACACATACTTATCTAGATACACAGCCAACCTTGGCCCAAAACATCTGCAAAGGGTCCGATTCGCAAGCCCATTATACCTATCCTTCAAACCCATCTTGCACTACGGCCCACCTTTCTAGCCCACCTAAATTATGGCGATAACAATGTCCAAGTACAATGCCTTCTCGGACCATGCAGTGGCACTTTTTCCAATTCAACACCAAGTCCTTTTCCTCGCATGGTTGCAAGACCCTGTCCAAGTTTTCAAGGCCATGATCAAAGGTCTTACCATAAACCGGGAACTCGTCCATGAAGACTTCCATAACTTCCTCGATCATATCCGAGAAGATGGACATCATGAACCCATGAAACAATGCGGGTGCATTACACAACCCGAATGACATCCTTCGATAGGCATAGGTTCCATAGAGGCATGTGAAGTGGTCTTGCTTTGGTCTTCAGGATGGATGGGAATCTAAGGGTAACCAGAATAGCCATCAAGGAAACAAAAGAAGGAGTGTTTCGCTAACCTTTCCAACATTTTATCGATGAAGGGCAACGGGAAATGGTCCTTCTTTGTGGCCTTGTTGAGCTTCCTGTAGTCGATGCACATCCTCCAGCCTGTGACGGTTCACTTTGGAATTAGCTCATTCTTGCTGTTTTCCACGGCCATCATACCTCCTTTCTTGGGCACTACCTGAACCGGACTCACCCACTCGCTATACGGGACGGGATAAATGACCCTAGCGTGTAAGAGTTTTAGGACCTCTTTCTTCACTACCTCTCGCATTGCATTGTTTAACCTTCTTTGGGGTTCCCTAGAAGGTGCCATGGTAGAATCGAGAGGGATGTGATGAGTGCAAAGAGTAGAGCTGATGCCATAAGGGTGATGGACAGCGTAATTGAGAACAGCCCGATTGTCACACCCGATTTATAAGAACATAAATCGAGCAATCATATACGCGCCAGGATCAAGTCACGCATATATACAACAGAATCATCAAGATATCATAACACGTATCTCGAAATCAAAGCGTATAAATTATAAATGAATATCTTTATTACAACTGAATCAAGAATTAGTTCAACGAATGCGAAAACATAAAATAAATACATGAAGAGCAGGGTGCCACAGGGACGTCGACTGGGAGACAACGCTTAGAAGTCGTCGAAGCCGCTAATGTAATCCTCCACGTTGCCGGGCACTGAGCAGCAGTCGAAGATATCCAAGAGAACAGAAGAGTGGAGAGGCAAGAGTGAGTACAAACTCGTACTCAACAAGTATAACACAAACTATGAGGCTCGAAGGTTAGCTGACTCAACTGCATTAGCTTTTAGATTTGGCAAAATTTTATTAAAGCTAATTACTACAAGTGGATGAATTACCATAAACCCGAATTGCATAAGAAATTAATCAATATTAATTAAGAACTACTGAGAACCATCCAAACCACCAAGATAACCCACTAATCAGACGGAGGATCTGGGCCGCTCATGACTGTGAGCACAGCTGATATATCAGTTTTACACTCTCGAGAGGTTGCACAACTTTACCCACAAGTCGTGAGCTACGCTAGTTGTTCATCACACTTCCTTAGGTGAGATGGCTAGCAAGCACACTACGAGACCGTTACAAAGGATCACGTTGGTAAGGTGTAACCGCTAAGGATTCTGGATCAGCGACAATGGGGCCCACCTCCGGGGGTACAAGCACACAGCACAGACCAAGCCGGAGGAGCAGGGACCATTGAAGCCTACCACCCCTCTTGCCCACACAGGTAAGTTACACCCGAACCAACACGACCTAATTAGTAAGTCAAGACCGTCCCATTCTAGTCTTGTGGTTGCGCGGTTGTCCCAGGTTGTCGCTCTATGAACCGGTCCTTATGGAGAGTGGCCAACCAAGCACTAAGCACCGTGCTGGCCCACTAAACCATGTTTCTATAAAAAAAACATCTTTTAACGAGACGTGAGCCACTCAAGCACACAGCACAGAGGGCCACTCTCAGAATTAAGTTGCATATAACCATTAGTCAAATTAATTACAAAGGACCGAAGTGTGTGAGAGCGCAGCACCTAGCACAACTAACCACAATGCAACCCAAGGTATTTATATAAAGGATAAGGTGGCTAGGAAGTCCTTATAGGCATACAATATTAAAATACAGTATGAAATTGTATTTAAAAGTGATAGGATGTTCATGTTATACTTGCCTTCCTCGAAGTTCTCCTGCTGCTGCTCAAACTGCTCAGAAGATGGGGGCTCCTGGTACTCATCCAAAGGCTCAGCGTCTACTCACGATCGCAACGCCAAAACATGGTCCACACATGCACACATGCACAAACAATAGTAAACTATAAGAAACAGTACACCAATCCAAGAAAATAGCATGCAAAACTAGTCTAAAGCTATTCTACGTGTTATAACGATCGCGTGAGCGCGAAAATCGCCTAAAACGGAGCTAAGACGCGAAATCTAGGGCTAAAACAAGGTCCAGGGGCCTTTCTGTAAGAAAATAGGAAAACCAGGGGGTTCTGGACAAAAACCAGGGGTTTAGGTGCAAAAACCAGAAAGATCTGAGGGCTAATGCGCTAAACAGCCGGGCTGGGCTTCGAACCTCAAATTTGGAAAGCTCAGGGGGGTCCGTGCAAGAAACTGGGCTAAACTGCAATTATTATTGAACTGAAGTGGACCGCGGGTTTATTTCGGTAAAGCGCAGGGTCTCTTTAGAAAATTTACCGGCGCTGACCGATACGCTGCTCCTTTGACTCGCGCGTGGGACTGATTTGGGCCACTGGATCTACATCGGACGGCTCAGGGCGCGGGGTCGCGAGGGGGCAGCGGCGCTGACCGTCGGAGCTGAGTTTCCGCGGCGGCGCTTCACTGGGACTCGTCGGAGCAGGCGGTCTGGGGCGACAACGGGTCTTTTGGCCTGCAGTTTGGCCATAGAGTATGAGCGCGGGATGGGTAATCCACTGGTGGGCTCAGGAAGGGGCGGCATCGGCCGGAGAGGATGGCTCGCGATGACAGGCGGCTCGGGAACTCACCGGAGACACGCGATCACGCGTTCCCTAGGATGATTCACGACGAGATCAAGCCCGGGAGGCTCAGCACGACACGGGGAACCTAGCTGGGCACTTGCGGAGGTGGACTTGGGCTCGGTTAAGGTGGAACGACGGTGAAGGCGGCTCGGGACGGCGGACAACGTCGGCGAGCGGCGTTCCGGGCGCTACGGGTAGCTAAAGACTACGACATCTGGTGCAAAAGGACCAGGGAGAGGAGGTGAAGCTCACCGAGGGGTTGTGGAGGCCGGAGCTGCGGCGGAAGGGGGAAGTCGACGGTGACCGGCGGCGAAGAAGGTCGGGCTCCCGTGGACGAGTCGTTGCGGGGCTTCTCCTGGCTGGCGGCTCCTCCAAACCAACTCACGCAGGACCTAAGAAGATGACCAGGAGGTTAAGAGGGAGAGAAAGCCACCGACGGCGAGCAATCGAGGTGGCGGAGGCCATTACCGACGCGCAAGCTCGACTCGATTCCCGGCGAAGCAGACGCTCACGGCTCAATTGCCGGCTCGGGGAGGTTCTAGACGACGAGGCGGATCTATTGCGGGGGTTGTGGTGGCCTGGGGCGCGGCGGAGCGGCCTGACCACGGTGAGGCCGAGGTGACCGGAGCGAAGGAAGAAAGGGGGCGGCGGTGCTGGAGGTCTTTGGGGCGACGCAGGGCTAGGGTTAGGGTTCTGGGGCTCAGGAGTCTCCTTTTGTAGGGCGGGGGGGCACCCTCGGCGTGCGGGCCCGGGGAAGAGGAGATCGCCGGAGATCTCGGGAAGAAGTTGTGCGCCGGAGAAGAAAGGGGAAGGGGAAAGAGCTGACTGGCGGGTCCCGGTTGGCAGAGAGAGAAAGAGAGAGGACGCTCGGGGGAAAACTGGGCTGGCTGCTGGGCCGAGCCGGCCCACGCGGGAAGGAGGGGGAAGAGGGAAAGGAAGTGGGCTGCCGGGGGAAAGGGCCGGGCTGAGAGGGGTTTGGGCTGGATTGGGCTGCCTTCCTCTTTTCTTTCCTTTTCTTCTTTCCTTTTTCTTTTCTACACTCAAACTATTCAAACAAATCTATTTGAATTCAAATAAATTCGAATTCAAACCCTATAAACTCAACACAAGGAAAATAATGCTCCAGCATGAATGCACAATCATGTTGACCTTATAATAAATTTTATTTTCTTGTGTTATAAGGTTACTTTAAATGCAAGATAAATTAGAGAAAGACCTAGAAATTTTATTTAGGCCAAAATAAATTCATTAAAATTTAAGAAATTTACCTTAGGGTGTTACACCGATGCTTTTCTAGAACGACGATGAGTCTTGCGGTCTCCTCTTCTAAGAGTTTCTTGCTAACGATCACTGGAGACTCTACATCGTTGTTTAGAAAGGCATATCGGAGCCTAGAAGGTAGAGGTTTAAGCTCGATCAAGGAAATTCTGGAAGTTCGAAGACTTCATCGGAATCCTCCTCTTCTTGAATAAACTGTTCGGCTTCTTTTTCAAGAGTGGATTCCGGTGAGTCTAGAGGAGAAACATCCAGCACCTCCTCGATCACCTCGATGATAGGGGATATCTTTGCTAAGGAGTTTGTTGCTCGAGTGATTGGAACAGAGAGAGATTCTTTCCCTAAGTTGATGCTAAGGCTCCCTGAATTTGGTACATCTGTGAGAAGCTTCTCAATAGGATGACCGATCAAGATATCAAACTTGGGAACTTTGAAGACATGGAAATCTAGACTTGCCTTAACATCCTTGTGCCATACGGACACATTTTGGATTGCCCCGTAACTTCCTATGAGAGAACCTGAAGGTCCTCTAAGAGTTCTGCCTGTTGGGATTAGAGCTGCGCTGCCTAGGAAAGCTAGCGCGAAGTTATCTCACATGATATTAGCTTCAACAGCAGGGATATAAAGAGCTTCCACAGTTTGGTTCCTTATGCAGAACCGAAAGAGAGAAGGGTGGCTGATTTGGATTGGCTCAGAAGATGACTCTCCTTCTCTTAACCATTCCTCACTCATTAAGGTGGTCAACTCCCTGATGGTTTCTTGAAGGAATTCCTTCTCATAAGGTTCAAAAGGAGTGACGAGAACTGGTGGTCTCTTTTGACATAAATAGTTCGAGGTGTTTCCGAAGTCCTCAAAAAGATCTTCCTCGAAGCTATGGAGAAATTCCAAAGTAGGGGGTCCTCTTCCTTTGGTGTTTCAGATTCAGGATCAGGAGAGGATTTAGGAGTCGAATCTAGTGGTTGGATATCAGTGGATTCGGATTCGGCTGCTAGAGCTTCCTCATGGTGTACCTCGGACTCTACCCAAGGCGACTCACGCTTACAAATAAAGGAAGTCCTTTCCATGATTTTGCCGATGATTTCCGTGAGAACGAACCTCCAGCGGTGACATCAAGGTATTGTGCATCTTCCTTGTTCAGACCTGTGTAGAGGTGTTGAAGTAACAAATCATCATGTACAAACAAGTCAGGACCAAATTGAGCTAGAAGGGACAAGCTGGCCCAAGCTGCACCGATAGATTCCTTTTCTTTCTGACGGAAGGTCAAGATTCCTGCTCGTAAGGCGCAGATACGAGAGAGTGGAAAAGAATGCGAGACAGAACCGATCACAAAGATTACTCCAATCCCCCTTCGCACTTCTTACATTAGATGTGTACCATTGCCTCGCCGACTCTATAAGAGAGAAGGGAAACAACTTCCACTTGAGAGTTTCATGTGTCATGCCTGAAATTTTCAGGCAAGAGCACACTTGCTCCAATTCATGCAGAAGATGGTAAGGATTTTCATTGTCCCATCCTGAAAAGGAATGTTCCTGAACCTTGGCTATGTAGCCAGAGCTAATTTGGTAGCCAGATGAAAGGATTAGATCAGAAGAATGGGCTGGCTCACAAAATTCGCTCTTAGGTGCAGAGAGCTATTGAATGGATGGCTGCTCCATGGATAGTGGGGGTAGAGATAGAATCAAAGAAAATGAAAAAGATATGAGGGTGAACTAGGTACGAACAGAATATAGCAACCGTTCTCTAGCAACGGCGCTAGAAAGCTTGTTGGTACCTTTTATGATCACAAATAAATCTGCAAGCGTATAGATACCATTGTAGCTTTCACCCAAGAGTATTCCAGGGTATCATATCCACTAAGGATTGTGTGTATATTTTCTAAGGTTTAGGTTCGTCCAAGGATACCACACTAGCTAGAGGAAAGGGGTAGAGAGGATTTCTAAGGCCAAGATTTATAGATAAGATAGAACTATCCTAATTGTTTACTTTGGGCTAGTGGCTTCTTTCGTATAGAACCTGGCTTGTTCCAGTAATATGGCTGTCAGAGGAAATCTCCAGCCGGGTGGCGGAATGCACCCGCCTAATCCTAGTGGTTCGGTCAAGAGGTGCATGGACACAGAATACACACGGGGATTTAGAGTGGTTCGGGCCGCCGGAGCGTAAAACCCTACATCCACTTGTGTGCTGTGTTGCTTGTAAATCTGTGGGACTTGAGGAACTCTGGAGAACTTTCGAGAGGTTCCGAGAGCTTTTTTTTGTTCTAACAAGCGTACTCTCCCTTTTATAGGCTCAAGGGGAGCGCATACACTGAGCGGGGTCCCGACAGGTGGTCCCAGCGATATATCAAATAATGTACAGATTGGGGCTTGAACTGCTACAGGTTCGGAAACCTTCCCCTCTGACCCTCGTGCGTATCCTTCGTCTGGATTTGGTCCTGTGCTGCCTTGCTTGCACAGAGTCTGCTGCTAGTGACACGCACAGTGGAAGACGTGCTGTCACTGTTGGGTCAATTCCTGCTGACAGACGAAGGGGCGATCTCGACCTACCGTGCTGCAGCTTCTGGTCACACTGTGGTAGTCCACGCTGCAGTCCTCCTGCAGCAGACCATAATTACCCTTTGCTCACGCGCGTGGCGCTGTGATGTGACTATACACCGCTTGCCCATGTGCAGAGCGCGGTGTTATGACGTGCCGCCTCGATAACAGGTGGTCTTACTGCAGTGTTGGTCATCCTAGCCCAGCATGTCAGTGGGCAGCCCATGCCCTATCATGGGCACGCGCGCTCCAACCACCCGCATTTAATGAGGTGGTTGGGCCGGCGTCCCGCGGAAGGCTTACTGCCACCGGACGCGTGTCAGGGCTGGCTCGGCGGCTGTTTCCTCAGGGGCACGTGGCGGCACCGGACCTCCTCTCCGGGGGGAAGGAGGTCCAGGCCCCCATGGCCAGATTAGGCGCACGGGTCCCTAGAGGGCCTGGCTTCCACACGTGGCGGCACCGGACCACTTTGCGGGGGTTTGGTCCCGTAACGGCTGTTCCTGAGCACCTTGTCCTTGTTGATACGTGGTGGTGCCAGACTTGCTAGAGCGTGGGATGAGGTCCGGAGACCGTGGCCCCAGCTGTCAGGCCCAGGCCGTGCGCCTTGTTACTGAAGGGGTCAGTGCGAGGTTACAGATAACCTCACGCCCATCGGGTTGGACACCCTAGCAGGAGATACCCCTGTCCGTATGTACCAATAGAGGCCCCCGGGCCCACCTTAGGTGAGGAACGAACTCGCAAGTGGGGCCATAACCTTGTGTTGCACCAGGTGGACAACTTGTGCCCACAATGAAGGGGCAAGTAAGACATTTCCCTTCATCGAGATCCTCGAGGGGTCGCCCTCTGACCGCGTTCTACGCGCCTAACGGTTCAGCTTCTTGTTTTATTCGCGCCTGTCCCACGGCAGCGACGGTTCAGATTCCGCCTTTCCCCCCACCTCCAGCAATCACGCCTTTGACCAGCGGGCCTGGGCCCGCCAGTCATAGAGGGTGAGAGGCGGGGGCCTGGTGCGAGCAACCCTTCGGTTTTTCCTCTATCGCCGAGGAGTCCAAAGGGGGAGCAGCTTTTACTTAAAGGCATGCGCCGCAGGGATCGGCTATCTTTTCGTACTTGCCTTCTCCAAATGCCGCAGCATCCCTTCATTTCTACCCGCACATTTGCGTCTGCATTTTGCGCATGGCGATTCATCTTCCATCTGCATCCTCACAATCCTTCCCCTCGCAATCGCAGCAACCACCGCCATGCCTTCGCTTCGTCAACCTTGCAGCTTTCAGCGCCAGGGCCAGCTTGAAGCAGTGCGCCGCCTCCTGGGGTGGACCACACCGGAGCTCACCGGGAAGATCCGGGCAGGCTCGAGCTCCCTCAACGACCTGGTCGCGGGGGAGTTCGTCCTCTTCAATTCGTACATCACCTGCGGGCTGGTGCCACCAATCTCCTCCTTCTTCCTCCTGCTCCTGGAGGAGTTCAGCCTTCAGCTCCAGCACCTCACCCCCCACTCCGTCCTCCTCGTGGCCAAAATCGCCCACTTTATGGAGATGTTCGTTACGGTCCACCCCTGCGTCGCAATCTTCAGGCATTTCTATGCCCTGGTCAGGACCGGGAGGAGCAAGCGCGAGATCGGCGCCTCCTACTTCCAGCTTCGGCACGGGATGTCCAGCTCCTACATGAGCACCTTCTCCAGCGCCAAGTGGGAGGACTGGCACGATGACTGGGTCATCGCCATGACCGACACCAACGACTGCCTCAAGCTACCGATGGGAGCACCTCTCAGCGACCACAACAATTGGAAGGCCAGGTCGTCCCTACCGGCGAGGCTCGACCCAGTGCTGGACCGGGTCAAAGCTCTGGCGAGGGGTGGCCTGATGTCCATGATGGTGCTAGGTGACTTCCTGAGGTGCCGCATCGCTCCCCTGCAAGAGCGATCTAGGATAGCCTGCATGTTCACCGAGTTGAACGACTGCTGCAGGATCGTGCGCGGGGCCAGCACAGATCTGTCCAGCATGGAGTTGGAGGCCTCAATTCGGTCGATGACCGGTGAGGCGTATGCCCCAGAGTTGCTAGTGCCTCCGAGGGGGATCAAGGCCCTGTGTGAGGACCAGGCGCTGCGAACGGCGGTCCTAGCAAAGATGCCAACTCTCGACGAGAGTGGTCTAGCGGTGCGACAATTGGGTGGTGACCCCAATCGCGGGATCCAGATCCCCGGCACCTCGCCCGACAGCCAGCAGCGCGCCGAACAAAGGGAAAGGGAAGGAGAAGGAGCTGGAGCCCCGCCACAAATACAACGTGGGCTCCATCCCGATCTGCAACGACAATGAGGGGCACTCCATCCCGATCCGCAAGGATGAAGAGGTGCGGGAAGTGGCCACCACACGGAGCAGCCGGGACCATGTGGAGGCCAGGTCACGGAGGCTCCACCGCGGCAATGGATCCTTTATGGGGGAGCTGGCCGCCAAGCGCCAGAAGACGGCGGAGTCAGGGGGGCAGAGTAGCTCTCGGGCTCCACCACCATCGTCGCAAAGCTAGCCGCCACAGGGGAGGCCGGAGGAGGTGCGGCAGTCTTTGCCGCAGCATCGACCACCGCCGCCGCCGCTAACACAGTAGTGCCAGGGACCGCCTCCACCGCCATCCCAGCCGCAGCAGCAGGTCCCACCTTCGTCGCCAGAGACGTCTTCAGCAAAAGGACCCCACCAGTCAACCGGGGCATCCTCCTCAGGAAGGGGGGAAATGTCGTTCACACGGGCAGAGTGGGTGGTGCATGGCTTCATGTGAGCAGCTACCTCCTCATGCTTTTCCCTTTTCTGTTTATTCCCCGGACCTTTACCTTATTAGTGTTTACCAGAACTGATTGCCCTACTACAACCTTCACATCCTCCGGCGCAACTCCGGCCTGGAGGACAGGCCCCCAGCCGGCTCCATCGACCTCCGCCGAAAGATCGGTGGCAACACCTGCAGCACCACCGCCCCCGCCTGCATTGGCAGGGGCCCGAGCCGGAGGTTCGGAGCCCGAAGCCGCACCCCGGGAGGTTGAAACCGCACCTCAGGGGGGCTGAAAACGTGCTCCAGAGTGAGGTAACCCCTTCAGCCGCAGCAAGCGGGGAGTCGACCGCGACGGCCATGCCTGGGGCCACGGCGGAGCCCCCCTCGACAGGGCCAGCTGCAAAGGAGATTGCAGCGATGGCGGAGGCAGCCGCAGCGGAGGTGGCAGAGGTCCCCAGCTCCAACCCGCAGCCCGCACAGGAGGACGGCCGGAGGTCCCAAAGCCAGTGAAGGTCCCATTCCCCCGCCTCGTGGTTAAGGCCCAACGGGTGATGGAGGAAATGGAGGCAGGCCTCCGGCAGGAGTGGGAGGAGCTGGAGATAGAGCGCGACCGACTCACCGACTGGGAGTGCCATCTGGAGGACCATACCCGAGTGGTGTCCTCCCGCACCGCAGAGGAGAGGGCCCCACTGGAGCGCGGCATCAAGCGCGAGAAGGTGCGCAGGTGTCACACCCGATTTATAAGAACATAAATCGAGCAATCATATATGCGCCAGGATCAAGTCACGCATACATACAACAGATTATCAAGATATCACAACACATGTCACGAATAAAAGCGTATAAATTATAAAAAGAATGTCTTTATTACAACTGAATCAAGAATCAGTTCAAGGAATGCGGAAGCGTAATATAAATACATGAAGAGTAGGGCGCCACAGGGACGTCAACTGGGAGACAACGCCTAGAAATCGTCGAGTCCGCCGATGTAGTCCCCCACGTCACCGGGTACTGAGCAGCAGTCGAAGATATCCCAGAGAGAACAGAAGAGAGGAAGAGGCAAGTGTGAGTACACAACTTGTACTCAACAAGTACAACACAAACTATGAGGCTCTAGATTGGCTGACCCAACTGCATTAGCTTTTATTCTTGGCAAATTTTATTAGAGCTATTTACTACAAGTGGATGAATTACCATAAACCCATATTGCATAAGAAATTAATCAATATTAGTTAAGAACTGCTGAGAAACCAACCAAACCAAAACCACCCGGGGAAATCTCCCTAATCAAAGGTTGATAACCCCACTAATCAAAAGGAGGATCTGGGCCGCTCATGACTGTGAGCACAGCTGATATATCAGTTTTACACTCTCGAGAGGTTGCACAACTTTACCCACAAGTCGTGAGCTACGCTAGTTGTTCATCACACTTCCTTAGGTGAGATGGCTAGCAAGCACACTACGAGACCGTTACAAAGGATCACGTTGGTAAGGTGTAACCGCTAAGGATTCTGGATCAGCAACGATGGGGCCCACCTCCGGGGGTACAAGACACACAGCACAGACCAAGCCGGAGGAGCAGGGACCATTGAAGCTTACCACCCCTCTTGCCCACGCAGGTAAGTTACTCCCGAACCAACACGACCTAATTAGTAAGTCAAGACCGTCCCATTCCAGTCTTGTGGTTGCGCGGTTGTCCCAGGTTGTTGCTCTATGAACCGGTCCTTATGGAGAGTGGCCAACCAAGCACTAAGCACCGTGCTGGCCCCCTAAACCATGTTTCTAACAAAATATCTTTTAAGGAGACGTGAGCCGCTCAAGCACATAGCACAGAGGGCCACTCTCAGAATCAAGTTGCATATACCATTAATCAAATTTAATTAAAAAGGACCAAGTGTGTTGTAGCGCAGCAACCTAGCACAACTAACAACAATGCAACCCAAGGATAAATATTTAAGGATAAAGGTGGCTAAGAAATCCTTATAGGCATACAGTATTAAAATGCAGTATGAAATCTGTATTTAAAAGTGGTAGGATGTTCATGTTATACTTGCCTTCCTCGTACCCTCCCGGCTGCTGCTCGAACTGCTCAGAAGATGGCTGCTCCTGGTACTCGTCCAAAGGCTCCGCATCTATTCACGATCATCAAGCATAGTCCACACATACACACATGCACAAACAATGGCAAACTATAAGAAAACAGTACACCAATACAACAGAACAGCACACAAAACTGGCCTAGAACTATTCTACGCATTACAACGATCGCGTGGACGTAAAGAACACCTAAAACGGAGCTAAGACGCGAAATCTACACTTGAAACAAGATCCAGGGACCTATCTGCGAGAAAAACTGGGCCACAGGGGGTTCTGGACAAAAACCAGGGACCTAAACGCAAAAAAAGGGTAGACACAGGGGCTAGCATGTGAAAACCCAGGGCTTGGACGGCGGGCACTAAAACTGGAAAGCTCAGGGGTCTAAACGAGTAAAACAGGACTAAAAAGTAAATACCTTTGAACTAAAAAGTACTGCGGGTTGATTTCTCTAAAAGACAGGGGCTCTTTAGCAAGAACGCCAGGCCGAAGCAGTACGCTCTAATTAGGGCCGTTGGATCTAACTTCTACGGTCCAGATTAGATCTTAACAGCGAAACGGTATCTACGCGTATCAGCCGTCAGATCTCGATCCGACGCTCCAGACTCTCCCTTAGCTCGGATCTAATACGGTGCGCTGGATCGACGACGGACGGCTCAGATTTAAAACCCCGGGCGAACCGGTACGCGTGGACTCCATCCGTTGGATTTAGATCCCGTGGCTCAAATCCAACCCAACCGCGATCTAATCCTATGCGTTGAATACGGATCGGATGGCTGGGGTTCACAGGGGCACGGCCGGCGGCGGGATGGTCACCGGAGCTCGTCTCCGCGGCGGCGCATCACCGACGTAGGCCAATCTGGGCCGTCCGGCCTCCATCCGGGACGAGGTCAAGTCCTGGAGGTCGAGCACGACGTGGGGAACCCGTCTAGGCGCTCAAGAAGGCGAATTGGGGCTCGGGTAGGTGATCCCCACGGCGAGGGCGGCTCGGGGTCACGGTGGCAAGGAGGACGCGCACGCATAGAGGGAGATAGGGAGGGAAAAGGGGCACAGCGCGCTCCTTACCACACCAGGGTGCTGCGACGATGGTTGGAGGCCGAAGATCGAGGGCGCCGGTGTCGAATCGCGGTGGCGTAGGGTGGTTTGGCGGCGGTGCTGTCCTCAGTTCGAGCGGTGGCACGGCGGCGCTAGAGCACAGAGGGGAGCTGAGGGAGGCAGTGGCGGCTGAGGGGAAGCACGAGAGAGCGGCCGGGCTAAGAAAAAGGGGTGGAGCGGCCTTGGCGTGAGGGTTAACCGAGCAACCGAGCTGCCGCTTCTCACGGGTCGTTGCGGCATCGTCCCAATCCGTGCGCGGGCGCACTTCTAGAAGATCCGAGGTGCGGACGGAACCAATGTGCGGCTCGGGGAGGAAAGGGCCCAGGAGCGTGGCGTGGCCACGGGCAGTGGCCGAGCGGCCGGCCGGCGGGGAAGAAACAGGGGAAGGGGAATCGGGCGCTGGGAGGAAGGAGCGTCTGACCGGAGGGGCCGGCCTGGCAGAGGTAGAAAGGAAGAGAGGGCGCTCGGGCGGGGGAGCAGAGGGGAATGGGCTGGGCGCGTACCGGGCCGAGGGAAAAGAGAGAGAAGAGAGAGGCGCGGGGCAGAGGGGAAACTGGGCCGGGGCGCGGCCCACGCGGGGAGAGGAGGGGAAGGGGGCCCGAGAGAGGGTTTGAGCTGGTTTCTTTCCTTCTTCTTTTCCTTTTTCTTTTCTATACTCAAATCATTCAAACAAACCTATTTGAATTCAAAATACAATTTGAATTCAAACCTATAAACTCAACACAAATAAAACAATGCTGCAGCATGAATGCACAAACAATTTAATCCTATGATAAATTTTATTTCCTTGTGTTATAAAATTACTTTAAATGCAAGATAAATTAGAGAAAACCCTGGAAATTTTATTTGAGCCCAATTAAATTCATTAAAATTAGGGGAAATTACATTAGGGTGTTACAAACCTACCCCCTTTCAGGAATCTCGTCCCGAGATTAGAATAGACTAGCTAGCAAAAAGATCGGGATACGTCTTCCTCAACTCATCTTCTCTCTCCCAAGTAGCCTCATCCTCTGTGTGATGACTCCACTGAACTCGGCACATCTTGATCTTCTTATTTCTGGTAACTCTCTCAGATGTCTCGAGAATCTTTACCGGATGCTCGATGTAAGTCAGATCTTCCTGCACATCCAACCCTTCTATCGGTGCTTGCTCTTCTGGCACCCTCAAGCATTTCTTCAGCTGAGATACATGGAACACATCGTGCACTCCTGAGAGATTGAGAGGCAACTCCAAACGATATGCCACCTCACCTTTCCGTTCCAGTACCTTGAACGGACCAATGTATCGAGGGGCTAACTTCCCTTTTACATTAAACCTGCGGATTCCTCTCATCGGCGAGACCTTCAGGTATACATGATCACCCACTGCAAAGGTCAGATCTCGGCGTCGAACATCCGCGTAGCTCTTTTAACGAGTCTGTGCGACCCTCAGGTTCTCGCGCACCTGCTGTACCAGCCGTTCTGCTTCCTCAACAATGTCCGGACCAAATACCTGCCTCTCACCAATCTGATCCCAATACAGCGGAGTCCTGCACTTGCGACCATACAGGACCTCAAAAGGGGATTTCTTCAGACTGGCCTGATAACTATTGTTATACGAGAACTCCGCATACGGCAGGCATTTATCCCAGCTGGTACCACACTGAATAGCACAAGCTCGAAGCATATCCTCCAACACTTGGTTAGTTCTCTCTGTCTGCCCATCGGTCTGAGGATGATAAGCAGTGCTGAAAGGTAGCTTCGTATCCAACGAATCATGCAAATGCTCCCAGAACCGCGAAGTGAACTGAGATCCTCGATCAGATATGATCTTCTTCGGAACACCATGCAGACATACAATTCTGGAGATGTACAACTCTGCGAGTCTAGCACCGGAGTAGGTAGTGTTCACCGGAATGAAGTGAGCAACCTTCGTCAACCGGTCCAGTACTACCCATATGGAGTTGTACCCTTTCTGTGTACGAGGCAAGCCAACAATGAAATCCATAGTGATCTCCTCCCATTTCCACTCTGGAATCTTCAACGGCTGCAATAACCCTGCTGGCCTCTGATGCTCTGCCTTGACACGCTGGCAAGTGTCACAGATAGCCACATACTCCGCAACGGAACGCTTCATTCCATACCACCAGAATCGTTCCTTTAGGTCGTAATACATCTTCGTGCTGCCTGGATGAATGGAATATGCCGTATCATGAGCCTCACTCAAGATCAGCTTCCTGAGGTCTGCCACATCCGGCACACATATCCGGCCCTTGTACCACAAGGTACCCTGATCATCCTCTCTGAAATGAGGGACTTTGCCAACCTTCAGCAGTTCACGGATCTCCTGCAACTTCTTATCTTCTTTCTGATGCTGCCTGATCTCTGCCTCTAGAGTGGGTTCTGCCTCGAATGATGTACCCGAGGTATGATGCAAGAAACCCAGACTCAGCTGTTCAAACTCCTCGCATAACTCCTGAGGCATCTGAAAAGCCACGGCCATGTTAACATAGCTCTTCCTGCTCAGAGCATCTGCTACAACATTGGCCTTGCCTTGCCCGGATGGTAGTGAATCTCTAGGTCATAATCCTTGACCAATTCTAGCCATCTTCTCTGCCGCATGTTCAGCTCACTCTGCGTGAAAATGTACTTGAGGCTCTTGTGATCGGTGTAAATATCACACCTCTGCCCAAACAAGTAATGCCTCCATATCTTCAGAGCATGCACAACTGCGGCTAACTCCAGATTATGAATGGGATAATTCAGCTCGTGCCGGCGCAACTGCCGCGAGGCATAAGCGATAACTCTACCTTCCTGCATCAGGACACAACCAAGACCATCCCTCGAAGCATCACAATACACTGTGAACCTCTTGCTTTGGTCTGGCAGAGTAAGGACTGGCGCTGTAGTTAACCTCTTCTTCAGCTCCTCGAAGGCCTTCTGAAGTTCATCAGTCCAAGAGAAGTCCACACCCTTCTCCAGCAAGGAAGTCAAAGGCTTCGCAATCTTGGAGAAATTCTCAATGAACCTCCGATAATAACCTGCTAAGCCCAGAAAAGAGCGGACTTCCTTCACTGTCTGTGGTACCACCCAGTCAAGCACATCCTTCACCTTCCCGGGGTCCACAGCAATACCTCCCTTGGAGATAACATGACCGAGGAATGGAACCTCATCAATCCAGAACTCGCACTTGCTGAGCTTGGCATACAGCCTGTGCTCTCTGAGCCTCTGCAAAACAAGCCTCAGATGTTTCTCATGCTCTGCTTCTGACTTGGAATATATCAGGATATCATCAATGAATATCACCACAAAGGTGTCTAGATAATCCATGAAAACCTTGTTCATCAGATGCATGAAGAAAGCCGGAGCATTGGTCAAGCCAAAGGACATGACCGTATACTCATATAGCCCATACTTGCAGGTGAATGCATCTTCGGAATATCCTCAAAACGAATCTTCAGCTGATGATAACCCGAACGCAGATCAATCTTCGAGAATACACAAGCGCCCTGAAGCTGATCGAAGAGATCCTCAATACGCGGCAATGGATGCTTGTTCTTGATAGTGACTGCATTCAGATCCCGATAATCGACGCACATTCTCTTCGCTCCATCCTTCTTCTCTACGAGCAATACAGGAAAAGCCCAAGGAGAGAAACTACGATGGATATAACCCTTAGCTAGCAATTTGTCGATAGTCTTCTTAACTTCCTCATGCTCAACAGGAGCCATATGATAGGGCCGCTTAGCAATAGGAGCTGTGCCAGGCAAGAGATCAATAGAAAACTCAATGTCGCGATCAGGCGGCATACCTGGCAATTCATCCGGAAAGACATCCGGAAATTCAGACACCACGCGAATACCATCCGTGGGTCTAGCCTCCATCTGATGAAGAAATCCAGAAGGCTCTGTGGCACCGACAGTGACCTCCTGACCATCCGGTGCTGACAGAAGGACCGTCCTCTGAGCACAATCTATCCAGATTCCCCACTTAGCAAGAGTCTCCATCCCGAGGATCACATCAATACCCTTGGTGTCTAGCACCATCAGATTAGCACTGAACTCTACCCCCCTTATGACAACACTGACTCTGGGACAAATGACATGAGACCTCAACTACCCTCCCGGTGAAGTTACTAACACGCCCCTCTTTAACGTGCTAGTATGAATACCACGATGCTCAACAAAAGACTGGGTGATGAAAGAATGCGTAGCACCAGTATCGAAAAGCACTGTAGCAGGGTGGGTATTGACCATGAACATACCAATAACCACGTTGGGAGCCTCGGCCGCTGACTCGGCCGTCACGTGGTTCACCCTGCCCTGAGCTGGGGCCTTGGGCGGTGCTGCACGCCCCTGCTGTCCTGCCTGCGCCTTCCGGGGACAGACGTTGGCATAGTGCCCCGGCTCGCCGCAGTGATAGCACACCCGTGGGACTGCTGGAGCCTGCTGCCCGGCAGGAGGGGTAGGCACTCCCTACCACGGAGCTGGTGGGGCTGGTGGAGCAGAGCGTGCCGGAGGCGCTGGAAGCCTCTGGCCCGGTCCCGCCTGCTGCTGCTGCTGAGGACGAGGCGGGTACTGCTGCTGACGTTGCTGGTACTATTGGACCTGCCTCTGATGCTGGTGCTGCTGCTGCTGCTGCGGGTACTGGTATCGAGGCCGGGTGTTGCTACCCGACGCAGCAGGAGCCATCTTCCTCTTCTTGTCCTCAATCTCCCAGTGCTTGCGCTCGGTGTTGAGGGCAGCATCAACCAGCTGATTGAAGTTGTCGAAGCGGTGGTTCATAAGCGCGTACTCCAGGTGGTCATCGAGTCCCTCCCTGAAGCGCTCCTGCTTATCGCCATCATGGGCGACCTCAGCGGGGGTGTAGCGAGCGAGCTGGAGGAAGCGGTCACGGTACTCAGTCACCGTCATAGCTCCCTGAAATGATAATCACCGGAAAGAAGATGGGAATTTACTCAGCATTTCTTGTAGCAAGGGTGGGTTTGAGCTCAAAAAGAAATTGCGGAAAGATTTTACTCGGGTTTTACCTGCTTAAGCGCAAGGAACTCCTTGTGCTTCATCTTCATCACACCAGCAGGGATGTGGTGGTGCCTGAAACGCTCCCGGAACTGGACCCAGGTGAGAGTGTCGCGGTCCCGAGCTGGGTAGGACTCCCACCAATCGAGGGCTGAGCCTCGCAGCTGTCCTGCTGCGTACAGGACTCGCTTCCAGTCATCGCACTGAGCGACATCCAACTGGCGCTCCACCTGACGAAGCCAGTCGTCCACCGGAAGTAGATCAGCCGCATGAGAGAACGTCGGCGGGTGACCCCTCAGGAAATCCGCGCGCCTGTCGCGGCGCTGCTGCGGTGGAGGAGGTGGCGGCTGAGCGTGGATCTGCTGCAGCGTCTGAACGGTGTTGTTCAGGGTGGCCATCATCTGCATCTGGAGATGGAAGAACTGCTCCAGGGTCAGTGGTGGCGGCATCGGCAGCGGCTGGTCAGTGCTCTGGTTGTTCTGCCCCTGCTGGCCAGAACCGGTGCCGGTGCTCCTGGTGTTCACCATCTGTTTGCAGCACAGCGAAATTTATAAGAGATAGGTAGGGTATAACTTCGGGAAGGAAAACTCTGACAGGATAAAATAGGGAGAAAAGAATATGCGGTTTTTTTTTACCCCCCCACGATCTATCTCAATTTTTATTACTCAATTCAAGTTTGCGTTAAGATCGATTTGCATAAAGAGATTCACTTCTAACCTATGCAATCAACCAAAAATCCAAATCAAACATTTGCACAATAACAAACATTCAATATTCACAACTTAGTTGAGTTTATCACACGACTCGACTAACACACTCGTTCAAGCGCACTTTTATTAGGATAGTCTGAACTTAAAGGGTTAAACGAATGCAGGCCAACGTCTACGGAATATATCAAACTAACCCTCGGAAAATGCGGGGAGGATTAGCAAACTCGAGGTTTAGAACTCAAGGAATAGAAGCAGAAATGAATGTTTGGGTTTTGCGGAAGCAGAGCAAGCAAAAAGAAGTCCTAAACTCGACCAGTTCTATCTAGGCTTCGTCCTACAGTCAACACGGCTCTAATACAAATCTATCACACCCGATTTATAAGAACATAAATTGAGCAATCATATATGCGACAGGATCAAGTCACGCATACATACAACAGATTATCAAGATATCACAACACATGTCACGAATAAAAGCGTATAAATTATAAAAGGAATGTCTTTATTACAACTGAATCAAGAATCAGTTTAAGGAATGCGGAAGCGTAAAATAAATACATGAAGAGTAGGGCGCCACAGGGACGTCAACTGGGAGACAACGCCTAGAAATCATCGAGTCCGCCGATGTAGTCCCCCACGTCGCCGGGTACTGAGCAGCAGTCGAAGATATCCCAGAGAGAACAGAAGAGAGGAAGAGGCAAGTGTGAGTACACAACTTGTACTCAACAAGTATAACACAAACTATGAGGCTCTAGGTTGGCTGACCCAACTGCATTAGCTTTTAGTCTTGGCAAATTTTATTAGAGCTATTTACTACAAGTGGATGAATTACCATAAACCCATATTGCATAAGAAATTAATCAATATTAGTTAAGAACTGCTGAGAAACCAACCAAACCAAAACCACCCAGGGAAATCTCCCTAATCAAAGTCATGAGCCAGCTGATATATCAGTTTTACACTCTCGAGAGGTTGCACAACTTTACCCACAAGTCGTGAGCTACGCTAGTTGTTCATCACACTTCCTTAGGTGAGATGGCTAGCAAGCACACTACGAGACCGTTACAAAGGATCACGTTGGTAAGGTGTAACCGCTAAGGATTCTGGATCAGCAACGATGGGGCCCACCTCCGGGGGTACAAGACACACAGCACAGACCAAGCCGGAGGAGTAGGGACCATTGAAGCTTACCACCCCTCATGCCCACTCAGGTAAGTTACTCCCGAACCAACACGACCTAATTAGTAAGTCAAGACCGTCCCATTCCAGTCTTGTGGTTGCGCAGTTGTCCCAGGTTGTCACTCTATGAACCGGTCCTTATGGAGATTGGCCAACCAAGCACTAAGCACCGTGCTGGCCCCCTAAACCATGTTTCTAACAAAACATCTTTTAAGGAGATGTGAGCCGCTCAAGCACACAGCACAGAGGGCCACTCTCAGAATCAAGTTGCATATACCATTAATCAAATTTAATTAAAAAGGACCAAATGTGTTGTAGCGCAGCAACCTAGCACAACTAACCACAATGCAACCCAAGGATAAATATTTAAGAATAAAGGTGGCTAGGAAATCCTTATAGGCATACAGTATTAAAATGCAGTATGAAATCTGTATTTAAAAGTGGTAGGATGTTCATGTTATACTTGCCTTCCTCGTACCCTCCCGGCTGCTGCTCGAACTGCTCGGAAGATGGCTGCTCCTGGTACTCGTCCAAAGGCTCCGCGTCTATTCACGATCCTTAAGCATAGTCCACACATACACACATGCACAAACAATGGCAAACTATAAGAAAACAGTACACCAATACAACAGAACAGCACACAAAACTGGCCTAAAACTATTCTACGCGTTACAACAATCGCGTGGACGTAAAGAACACCTAAAACGGAGCTAAGACGCGAAATCTACACTTGAAACAAGATCCATGGACCTATCTGCAAGAAAAACTGGGCCACAGGGGGGTTCTGGACAAAAACCAGGGACCTAAACGCAATTAAAGGGTAGACACAGGGGCTAGCACGTGAAAACCCAGGGCTTGGACGGCGGGCACTAAAACTGGAAAGCTCAGGGGTCTAAACGAGTAAAACAGGACTAAAACGTAAATACCTTTGAACTAAAGAGTACTGCGGGTTGATTTCTCTAAAAGACAGGGGCTCTTTAGCAAGAACGCCAGGCCGAAGCGGTACGCTCTAATTAGGGCCGTTGGACCTAACTTCTACGGTCCAGATTAGATCTTAACAGCGAAACGGTATCTACGCGTATCAGCCATCGGATCTCGATCCGACGCTCCAGACTCTCCCTTAGCTCGGATCTAATACGGTGCGCTGGATCGACGACGGACGGCTCAGATTTAAAACCCCGGGTTAACCCTTTTACGTGAAGTGAGGACGAAAGCGTAAGCGGGGTTGGTGCGAGTGCGTGTTTTACTCAACGTGCGAGTAGAACTGAGCCATATTTGGAACTGGGGTGTTACAGCAGGGTCATGGACCGGGAGATGGCGGTCGCCCAACGGGAGAAGGCGGCGGTCCTGAAGGACCTGGAGGTGGAGCAGAAGGAACGGACCGCTCGTCTCTCATTCGACAGCACCAAGGCTGCTGTGAAGAAAATTGAAGACGAGCGGGCCATCTTCGAGCAACAGAAGATGGCCTTCCAGGAGGAGAAGGCCCGCCTTGCCATCTACCTGAAAGACATAGAGACCCGGTCCCGGGAGCTCAAGGAGCAGGTGCGGCTGTCCGGAAGAAGGAGGCCGGCCTTGCCGCCCTTCAGACGGACATGGTGGCCCGTTTCCGGGACCTCAAGGAGCGGGAGGCCAAGTTGGAGGGACTCCTGGCGGAGCAGAACGCCGGGGTCGAGCGGGTTGTGAAGTGGGTCGGTGAAGCGAACACCACCCTCCATACCCTTGGGCTGAGTCCCATCCGGGTTACAGAGTCTCCTGCTTCACTTGACGCCGTCCTACCGGTGCTGGACTCCACCGCCGAGTGTTTGCAACGCTTGGAGTCCATCGTCATCGGGCGCCTGGAGACCGAAGGGCTGCAGGTTGCCCGGGTGGTGGTCGACTACATCCTTAGCTACTTCCGGAGCCACGACCCCACGATTCCCCTGACTCCAGTCCTGGTCGGCCCCGTACCAAAAACGGTGGCCGCTGCCCGGGAAGGAGTGCAAGAGGCGGTAGAGATCGTAGCTACCCACTTCGAGCGCTCTTCAAGGCCGGACCTGCAAAAAAGAGGAGGCCCCTCCGGACCACCAAAAGGATAGGAGTCTTTTTTTATGTACTGTAAGTAATGTAATGTGAATGATAAGCAACTTAGCTGTTTTGCAAGAAAACTTAGCCATTTTTCCAATTTCCTGTTCTGTCATGTGCACCCGGGACTACTGAGGTCCCTTGGCCCCTTGGGAGGTAGTCACAATGAAATGGGACTAGCTACCGTCAAAACAAGGTTTAGCCCTGCACATGACTTAGAATTGACGCTTAGTAATCGTTCCCACGGGGTCCCAAACCTTGCTAGCAAGGGTTCTTTGAGATGCTTAGCGAATCAGAGCACCAAGGCCTGGGTTCAAGGACTGAAGGGGTCCGGGCTTCCGGGTCCATGGCTCTAGGTACTACGATGCTTATCCTAGGGAGGTAGAGTGTGTAGGCTTAGGGTACGGAACCAGGCTAAGTGGCTACACAATTCTGGACCCCGCAGAGGACAAGTACGTTTCCCTGAAGCCAGTCCCCAGTAGACTGGACCCTTTTTTCCTGTGAAGCAGAGGTCATGGGCGGAGACACAACACAGCAACTCAAAGCGGGTCTCAGGCACAGCAAGGGAATAAAGGAATATGTGGGGGTTAGGGTAAGCAGGAAACCAAAGCAAGAACTGAATTTCATAAAACTTAAAGACATACTCAGAATAAATTTTTCCTTAATAAATTGGTACAGATAGAATGTGCGATGGATGCCAGGGGCCGGGTTTATGAGGACAGACCTCCACCGCCCTGGTCCGCACAGGGATGCTACCATTTACAAAGGAAAGATTTTTTTTCTCAGCTAAGCCTCTAAGGGTAGAACTTACGGAGGTACTCAATGTTCCACGGGTTGGGTAATTACATGCCTTCCTCCATAGCAAAGCGAACAGAACCGGGTTGGCACACCTTCATCACCTTGAAGGGGCCCTCCCAGCTGGGGGAGAGCTTGTGGAGCCCTTCTCAGTACAGGTTTCGCCGTAGGACTAGGTCCCCGACCCGGAGCTCCCTACTATGCACGAACCGTTGATGATAACGCCGGAGCGCTTGGTTGTACCGTGCATTTCAGACCGCTGCTCACCATCTTTGTTCATCGACGAGGTCTACATCATGGCGACGCTGCCGCTCCTGCAAGTCCTCATCGAAAGCTTGGACTCGCAGCGAGCCCATGGTGATCTCCGGGGGAAGGCATGCTTCGGCCCCGTAGACCAGGAAGAATGGGGTCTCCCCAGTCGCTCGGCTGGGTGTGGTCCGGTTCCCCCACAGCACGCTTGGAAGCTGGTCAATCCATTTCGCACCATGTTTCTCAAGATCGTTGTAGGCGCAATCTTGAGCCCCCTGAGGATCTCAGCATTAGCCCGCACTACTTGGCCATTACTCCTGGGATGCGCCACAGAAGCAAAACAGAGCTGAATGCCAATGTCTTCGCAATACTCTTGGAAGTGCTGGCTCTTGAACTAAGTCTCATTGTTGGTGATAATCCGGTTCGGGATCCCGAACTGACACACAATTGACTTGAGGAAAGCAGTTGCTGACGCCTTGGTGATGTTAACCACAGGGGTTGCTTCCGGCCACTTGGTGAACTTGTCGATGGCAACGTAGAGGCACCGGTACCCGCCGACAGCCCTGGGGAAAGGTCCCAAGATATCCAACCCCCAAACAGTAAAGGGCCAAGAGGGTGGAATCATCTACAGAGCCTGAGCTGGAGTGTGTATCTGCTTTGCATAGAACTGGCATGCCTTGCAGGACCTTACCAGCTCAGCTGCATCCTGGAGCGCTGTCGGCTAGTAAAAGCAATGCCGAAAGGCTTTACCGACCAGCGTGCGGGATTAAGAATGACTTCCGCACTCGCCTCCATGGATCTCTGCGAGCAAGTCGCAGCCCTCTTCCCGGGTAATGCACCGCATGAGGATGCCTTTGGTGCCACGGTGGTAGAGATCCCCTTCTACCACCGCGTATCGCTTATCCAACCGTACTATGCGCTCAGCAGATGCTAGTCTTCAGGAAGGAAATTTTCTTTCAGGTAGTCTCGAATCTCGAAGATCCATGCATCGGACTCTCCTGAGAAACTGGGTGCTGCCCCTTGAGGTCTTCGGGACCCTCGAGGGTACACACAACCCTTGGTGGGCTTCATAGATGGAGCGCCGCCGGGACCGCTAGCTTCGAGGTGCTAGTCTGACCCCCTTCACCCAGTCCAGCAGGCTGGGCGGAAGGCTTCAGCAGCTATCTTTGGAAGAAGCCCTCTGGCACGGATGCCTGAGTTGATGCCTTCGCGGAGAGTGCATCCGCCGCTGAGTTGTCCTCACGTGGAATGTGTTGCAGTTCCAGTGCATCAAAGTCCTTCTCCAGCTTCCTCGCGAGGATGAGGTATGCTGCGAGCTGGGGATTGTTGCAACAACACTCCCCTCGGACCTGCCTGATGATGAGTTGGGAGTCTCCCTTGACTAGGAGCTCCCGGACCCCTAGGGATAGGGCCACCGTTAGTCCGAAGATCAAGGCCTCATACTCCCCCATGTTGTTGGTGGCCTCAAAGTCGAGGAGCACCTGATACTTCACTTGCTCGCCGTTTGGGTCAATAAGTACCACGCCAGCCCTAGCCTTCTTATTGCGTGTGGACCCGTTAAAGAAGAGCATCCTGTGGGGTCCGGTGAACATCGGAGCCCTAACTTCTGGAGGTGGGGGGTCCGAACCATGGCCCGAGCCCCCTGGGACGCTTGGTGTTGGAGTCCACTCCGCTACAAAGTCGGCGAGGGCTTGGCTCTTAATACCATGGCGGGGCTGGAAGTCGAGTTGAAAACCAGCAAGCTCTGCTGCCCACTTGGCAATGTTGCCTGTGGTGTTGGAATTATGGAGGATGACCCTCAAAGGATAGGAGGTTACCACCATAATCCTGTGGGCCTGAAAATAATGGCGGAGCTTCTGGGATGCAATGAGTATAGCATAAAGGAGCTTATACGTCTCAGGATACCTAGCCTTTGCTTCATGAAGGACCTCACTGACGTAGTAGACTGGCTTCTGGACAGTCTTGACTTTGCCACCGAGACTGGGTCCTTCTCCTTGTGCTGGGGACTCGCCGGACCCCAAGTCACCTGGTTCTCCCCCGGGTCGGAACCCGAGCGAACCCTCTGAAGCAGGGTCAGTTGTCACATTGGTGGAGGCCGGACCTCCTCCTCCTACAGGGGGGACCGCGGGGGCCCCCTGCAGGAGTTGTCGGACCTTTTAGTGACCAGCACCATGCTGATCACTTCAGTCATCGCTGCAAGGTATAGAAACAGCGTCTCACCTGGGTCCGGTGCTACCAGAACCGGCAGGGAGGCGAGATACTGCTTCATCTCCTGGAAGGCTTGTTCTGCCTCTTCAGTCCATGTGAATGGACCAGACCCCCTCATCAGCTTGAAGAAGGGGAGGGTCCTCTCCGCCAGCCTTGAAATGAAACGGCTGAGGGCTGCAAGGGTCCCCGTCAACCTCTGCACGTCCTTGAGACGTGCAGGGGATCTCATTGCCTCGATTGCCCGGATCTTATCTGGATTCACCTCGATTCCCCGGTGTGAGACTAGGAAATCGAGGAGCTTCCCCGCCGAAACGCCAAAGACACATTTCTTAGGGTTAAGCTTCGTGGAGGTCACGCGTAGTTTGTCGAAGACTTGAGCTAAATTTTCTAAAAGGGAGTTCAATTCTCTAGTCTTGACTACGATGTCATCAACATACACCTCAACTATGTCTCTAACCAAATAACCTAATGTGATGTTCATTGCATGAGCAAAGGTGGGTAGAGCATTAAGCAGCTCATATGGCATTACAACATAGCAATAAAGACCATCCACTGTTACAAAAGCTGTATGCTTCCTATCATCCTTAGCCATTTTGATTTGATGAAAATCAGAATAGGCATCTATAAAGGACAGCAAGTCACAGTCGGAGGTGGAGTCTACAATCTGATCTATTCGAGGAAGTGGATAGGGGTCTTTTGGACATGCCTTATTGAGGTTGGTGTAGTCGATGCACATTCGAAGCTTCCCATTAGCCTTCAGGACGACAACCGGAATGGCCAACCACACAGGGTGGTACACTTCTTCGATGAAGCCAGCCTGCAGCAGCTTGCAGACCACTTCACGGATGAAGCTCTGCCGCTCGATGGACTGCTTTCATGGCTTTTGTCGCACCGGCTTGGCGTCAGGGTGAATCTTCAGATGGTGCTCAATCACCTCCCTAGGGCTCCCGGGCATCTGTGACGGTTCCCAGGCGAACACGTCAACATTTGCCGGAGGAAAGCGATGAGCGCGCTTTCCTATTTCTCTCCAAGGTTCCCACCGATGTGGGTGGTCTGGGAGGGCTCCGCTCTGACTTGGATGGTCTTCACGGGAACATCGTCCGTATCAGACGGATGGACCTTGGGCGTCTTGGCAGGCACCTTGACGCATGAGGGTGAAGGGTCGGAGCCCTCTGCGCCAACAGCCGGGGCAAGTCCTGCTGCCAGCGCATGCAGCTTTTCTACTGCTGCCACTGCAGCGGTCCGGTCTCCTTGCACGGTGAGGACGCCAGCAGGGGATGGCATCTTGAGGATCAAGTACCCATAATGGGCAACGGCCATGAACCGGTATAGAGCCGGTCTGCTAATGATGGCATTGAAAGGGAGGTTCACCTCCGCAACTTCGAACGGTACGTTCTCCGTGCGGAAGTTCACCTCCGTCCCGAACGTGACCAGCAGGGAGATGGTCCCCACTGGGTAAATAGGATTAGGGCCCACTCCGGAGAATAGGTGAGACGGGGCCAACTTGGACTCCGGAATCTGCAGCTATTTGAACGCTGCATAGCTGAACCTTGGATTTTGCTTGCTCTTTTCATGCACTTTTAGCTCAAAAACACGTGCACACATATTTAGACCAGCACTTGTGGAATTTGTTAGAAAAATACCTTATACTAGTGTTTGGCCTTTGTATTTATTATATTTTTATGCAGGATTTGATGGTCGAAATTGGTCCATAACGAGCGTCAACAATCTCTGCAACACCTACACAAAGAGGTGGCCCGAGGAAGGCGAGGCTAGCAACACCAAGAATTATGCTTGACAAGATGAACAAAGCTATGGGGAGAAGGATGCCCATCTCTATTGCTGAGGGGAGCCAAAGGCCGCATGATCCGGTGCAAGCTGCCAAGTTTGCATCAGAGGCTAGTGTTGTTGTTAGGTCTCAAGTTCCTATCTTCACCCATTGGAAAGAATACAAAGCACAATCTGAACATTTTCATGGCTTCATGGGAAGGCTATCTGTGAGTGCCTATCTACTAGTCCCTGTTTTACATTCAACTCTTACATGGCCCTTGTGCAACTCGAATTTCAATTCTAATCACCAGGGCAGGTTAGCAATTGACACAAGGCACCAGCCAACAGCAGATGCTTATGTTCGTGTGTTCAAGTCATCCATACGGTAGAGGCGGTATAAGTGGAAGCAGCAATACTTTGTTGGCGTTCGTGCTAATGAGGTCCCCACAACCTCTCATGTCTCCTACATGACTAATGCACAGTGGTGTCAACTTGTTTACAGGTGATCAACTACAAACAACAAGGTAATTTCTCTTGGTGTGCTTTTGAATATGTACTTATGATGGAGACTAATACATACATCTCTTGCAAGCAGTTTCTGACCAGAACAAGCGTCGCAGCTACGTTGAACAGTTGCATTCATATGTAAGTGTCAACACTCTTCTAATGTAACCTTTCCATTCTTCTGCTTCCTTAAATAAGTACACACATATACACTTGCACTTCAATGGCAAGTCCTATTATTATTTAAGTTTGATTCATGCATTTGGTCAATAAATCAAAGTATTACGATATAGTGTCTATTATTTCTTCTATGTATTGTCATTTGTCTGACCACCATTTTGGTACATCAGAATAAGAACAAGAATAAGGATGCAGAATCCACTGAAGTCAACGAGGATGAACCCCAGCACCAAGTTGATGAAGCTGACGAAGAAATGGATGCCGTGGAAGCCTTCAAGGTCTTCATACCAGCCGCAAGAAGGGTATGAGTGACGCGGCTAGAGACGCAGTTGTAAGTCCCTGTACATTCCTTCTATAAGACTTTTGTCCTTCTTTGTCCAACACTCTTTGTACATGCTGCATCATATATTGTTAAGGTTCATGGCTGCCCCCGTCTTTCAGAAGTGTGTTATATTAACACTATTTAGTAGCAGTTATCCAATCTACCTTTGTTCCCAGTTTGTTAAATGTACTCCTTTATTAGTATAGTCAGTAAACTAATAGTTCATCTTTATATTTTCTAGACGCCAATGGAAACTATGCGGGCAAAAGCTCTTGCTGATGGACAGCCAGCATTGCCTAGTGCTGAGATTGTTTCCAAGGTCCTCTCCCAGAACAGCTCCAACACCACTTTCTTGAAGAATGCTAATATAGCCACTCCCTCCTCGAAGTCTCCGTCAGCTGGTGAAGAAGCGCTTCGTGAAGAACTTGCTGCTGAAAGACAAGGTTCAGCTGTTCTACATCAAAAATTGGAAGAACTAAAGAAGAGGAGTGAAGAAAATGATGAAGCGCTGACAAGAACTCAAAGACAGTATGAGGAGCTGAAGAAGCAACAGGAAGATAGCAAGCGCATCCTTTCGCAACTCCTGACCCGGAACAACCCTGGTATCTCTTCTCAGCCCTGATCTTATGTGTGTGGAACTATTGTCGTGACCTCTGGTGATTGTGTTGTGTCATAATGTGATTCTGAACAGTCAGTTAACTAATTGTGGTGGTGTCATGAACTTATTTAGTTGTAACTTATTTATGGAATACTGTTGTATCATTTGTTGTCCTGTGATGAAATGGTTCTATATGGCACGAACATGTAAGATATGGCACGTGTAACATCCGGAAAAGAACACATGGACCCATAGGAAAATGCCACGTGGCCCAGCATGGGCATAACATGTGGGCAAACAGGAAAATGACACGTGGGCGAGCCAGGAAATGATAGTGGACAAATAGGAAACCGACACATGGCTGAACCAGGAAAGGACACATGGGCAAATAGGAAACCGACACATGGGCGAACCAGGAAAGGACACATGGACAAATACAAAACAGACATGTGGTAGAACCGGGAAAGGACACGTGGGCAAACAGGAAACCGACACGTGGGCGAACCAGAAAAAGATATGTGGACAAACAGGAAAATGACACATGGCAGAACCGGGAAAGGACACGTGGGCAAATAAGAAACCGACATGTGGGCGAACCAGGAAAGGACACATGGACAAACCAAAAACTGACACGTGGCAGAATAGGAAAGGACACGTGGGTAAACCAGGAAAGGACACGTGGATAAATAGGAAACCGACACGTGGGCGAACTAGAGAAGGGCACGTGCACGAACAAGAAAATGACACGTGGACTCACAGGAAAGAGGCACATGGGCGAATCAGGCAATGACATGTGGGCGAAAAGGGTAACAACACGTGGACAAACCCGAAAACGACACGTGGCCACGTCGCTAAAAGACACATGGTCCGATTACAACATGACACTTGTCCAAATGTGGCGAGGATACGTGGGTTGACAAAATAATGACATGTGGCGTAATGCTGGTGCGCCACATGGCCCTATGCTAGCGCGCCACGTGTCGGTCCCCTTTGCAGCACGTGCCGCCCGACACGTCACTTGCCAGCATGGATGAAGCCACATGGCATGCTAGCGTACCCTGGCCACGTCACTTGCCAACGTTGACGGCGCCATGTCAGCTACCAACGTGGACTAGGACACGTGGATCCGGTAGTTGTGTGACATTTTTGCGACGCATCACAGAACCAAAATATGCTTCCGCAATGAAAGTTTTTTCGTCACAGATAAAATCCTTTCCGTGATGTTTTGGGGAATTTTGTCACAGTCGAACTAACTTGACGCGAGTTCTTTGATGAAGGAATATTCGTCACAAATTCGTCACAGAACTTTCTTTATGATGTTATTGAGTTATCGGCTTTATTTGATTGTTTCATGCAGCAACTTCATAGCCGATTCACTTGTTGATGCTTCTACTATCAACTATCTACAATTTTGTACTTCGTTGCGTGCAGTCCGTTCGGACGATTCGCTTGCTTTATCGTTGTTATCTCAGGCTATCTGGGTTAAGTCCGATCCTTGAGTAATGAGGCTAGAGCAAGTCTTATCGGCTGGATCTGCCTGCTGGTTAACGATGGCGTGATGGTGATGGTTCGGTAGTATCAATCGGCTTTCCTATCTGATTCTGAGCTTAACGATAAGTGTAGATTCCGATATAATTAGACGCATCGGTTTGTTGCCCTGCTGTTAGCGCTGTCTCGGTTAGGTCCGATTCAAATAATGGTGAGAATAAGTTTAGCTTAATTAAGAGCATTTGTTTAGTTATGAGGTTTTTATTCTTTATCTTACTTCACTGTGAAATTGGCTTCATTGCCGATGCCTGGAACTATTCGGAATCCCAGCCGAAACGTTCTAAATAACGGATTAAATTTCTTCTCTTGTCAGTTACAGGTTAAATTGACTGGCACGCCTCGAACCTATTTTTGTGGCAAGTGTGTCGTGCTCTGCAAGATTTACCGTCTAATTTTTGTGGCAAGTATAATTTTGCAAATACCTTCAAAGGTATATCTTGACAAATCATTAGTCCCAATGATTATGTTGTTATTCAATCACTAAAATCACAAACAATGGCTTAAGGGCCATCTTCCTTACAGTGTGACTAGGAGCGACAATGTTGGTTGAAGTATTCCCAGTGACAAAGATAGTTGAGATAGTTGCAATGCCAAGAACGAAGAAGATCAAACCCCCACCAAAAAAGATTGCTTGTCACGGATGCAAGGAAATTCCCCAACATGTGCCATTTCTTCTAATGTGAAGCTCACCGACCGCATCCATAATATGTTATGGGAAAAACGATAATGAGCGATTATTTGTCATGACTCATGATTGAAATGAATTGAATGCATAAATAAAAATACCCCCCCGTACGTAAGGTGTTTTCTTCGATATGTGAGCGTTTCCTAAACAATTTTATTGGGCCATGGAATCAACAAAACTGTTGACATTGACTCGATCAAATCTAATTGTACTATAACTAATTTAATATATTTAACTGCTATTTGGTGTTCTAACTATTTCAATATGCTATATGCAAATAACCATGATGGGATGATCCAATTGGTAGTTTCTTTACCTCTCACTTCCTAGCTGGAGCAGGACATTACATTCTTCCGAAGAAGCTTATTAGCAACGAGCTTTCAGCTGAGAAAAGAAAGATCAAGGTCAAAGTTACTCAGCAGCAGGCCAAAGATAATCGGATGGAATACTTGATGTTTAGATAATGTATTCCTCTGCATGTGCTGGCTGATACTGGAGTGGATATTTGAGAAGTGAGATGAATTAATATTTTGTTGCTTGCGGAAGTTCATGATTTTAAGACGTACTCTAGTCTCTAGAGGTTGTTCTTGTTATGGAACGAGGAGGACGCTTAAACATGAATGCTTAAGAGCATCTCCAGCGGATTACTCATCTCCTCTTTAATACCAAAAAAAATACTCTTTAGGTGATTGGAGGTGCTCCAGCAGATTACTAACCTAATCCTCACTATTAAAAAAATTAGTAATCACCCAAATACACCTCTCTCTCATCTAAATGAAGGGGATTTATCCTCTATCCTATTGTTTTGGTGATTGAATTTTGGTAATTTGCTGCATCAATCAATACCAAAAACGCAAAAATAGCTATTAGTAACGGAGAGATTTTTTTGAAACATACTTATTCGGTTAGGATGGTATTTTGGCGTAGTCCGCCTCTCATCATCTCAGTCATGTGTTGTTGCCATATTCATTTGAGCGTACGGCTGGTCCGACACAAACACGACCATTTACATGTGTAGCTAGATGTATTCAGAATGCTTGGACCAAACCAAGAACGTTACTGATACAGGCATACATCAACTTCGATGCACAGACAGCAAAAAAGTAAAAACAAAAAAGGGACAAAATTCTGAATGGGCTGTCAGATCCAGATTATAAAACAAAGGAACAAACAAAACTTGCTGATGGAATGAAATATGTGATCTTCTCTTGACATTGGTCTACACAATAAAGAATGCGAGAACATCCAGATTCTCTACAACAAGAACATTCAGAAGAAAGAGGCACCACTACATGAATTACCTTCTACAGGAAGGGTATGAGATCGCTTCTGTCCTTGACCACCCGGAAGTTCAGACACTTCCTCCCTTGATCAACAAGTCCAGAATTCAACTGATCATCACGAAATGTATGATCTCTTTGTTCCTTATTTTAAAGGGCCTAGATGCTTCCATCTGCTTACCAAAGTTGAGTTTTTTCCCTGATCATGTTTGAAATGGGTTGCCAGCCCACCAGCCATGGCTTCCTACTTGTGGGGACTGCAAAGTTGAGCTCAAACATCTCTTTGCTGATGTTGCCACCCTCACAGAACCCTACCAGCCGGGCCACAAGGTCCGCGCTCTCCTCGATGTGCACCTGATCGTTGGGGTCAGTCCAGAGCTTGTTCACAAGCTGCAGCTTCCTCTGCTTTGCATCGAGGGGGACTTGCCATTTAATGAAGAGGCGCTCCCGCTCTTCGTCCGTTAGCCTTGACCCCATCCTTCTTGCAAGAAATTCCCGCTCATTCCTCAATGCCTTGATACTGTGCAATGCAAAACAGAATGAAAGGTGCGTTAGATCCAGGCAGAAAATAAACAACTAGTATCTGTGTCATGATTCAATCGTGATTAATGAACACAGCAATATTTCATCAAACACAAAACAGACACAGAGTAATGCTTCACTTTAAAGGTCACGTTAACCCCAAAAATATTTTTATTGCTGCTGGAACTAATTGCCAACGAACTGCATGTTAGATACTAATCAGTTACCTGGAGACAAGCGAAACTGCTGGGTCATCACCAGCTGCAGGGCTTGCATCACCGACCTCAGCAAAGTGTTGCTGCAACCATGTCAGTCTTCTTACTTCAACTTCAATGTATATCTGATCAGCCCTATCTCCCCTGAATAACAGGTAGAACTGTGTCCTATGAATGATAGATACATGGCAGAGATCCCATAATTGAATAATGTGCTGCATCTGCTCCTTGAATAATCTGTCCCATGAATCAGGACCGTCCTGTAGAGGCCCGGAATTATCCTCTTCCATGTCATCATTCTGCTTTCCTTCATTAGATTCCAACTCCAAGACCTGTGAAAGATTGTAAAAGAATATATTTTTAGCAGAATGAAGACAGAACAAGTTTCGAGGAATTACATAATTCGTAGATGTGTCCAAGATCAGGCGAGGTCAGAACCTGGCAGACTAGCAGCTGCTTTTGGTACTGAAGTTTTGCAACCCGCTCCTTCAGTTCAGTCACGTAAGCTCTGATGCTCCTCACGTTTTCCTCTGCAGCATTTTGAAACATCCGCTGCATCTTTTTCATATTCACTGAGCTGGATCGCCTATAGCGTGGTGTTTCATCACGTGATGATAGATCTCCATCTTCACTCTTGGTGGGTGTAGCCTTTTCTGAACCTTCAACAGACATGGTGTCACCCTCTGGGGCCCTGTTCTCAACTTCTGATTCTGAAGGCCTACTAGAAGAGTGGGGAGAGCAAGGCGCTCTTAGAAGATTTGCTCTGTTTATGTTGTTGCTCACACCCAGTGGAAGAAGCATCCTCTTTTTCTTCTTTGATCTGTTGGACTTTGGGGTAGTCTCATTACATGGCACGGCAACATTTGGAAGTGACATCACCAATCTGTCAATAGACCGTTGCACATTTTCTAACTTTGCCTCAAGTTTGGCAATATCATTGTCTTGCATATGAAGCCTAGAAATCTCATCTTTCAAATCAGATCCATTTCCTTCATCTGTAATCATCTCCACGTCTCTGTTCTCAGACCTAACAGCTTGCATCTCCCTGATTTCTGCCTGAAGTTTAGCAATAGTTTCTGCAGCATCCTGGTTACCATGCTTGTGGCATTGAACTTCTTTGTGAAGTACTTCAATGGCACGGTTCGCTTCAACCTCAAGCTGTTGCTGTAGCTGCTCCAGCTTGCGGATTTCATGCTTTAACATGAATGGAGCAGTAGATGATTGCCTAATTGAGCTCCTCATCTTAATTTTGTTACTTGGCTCTAGTGATCCTGAAAATGTGAGGCACTTCCGGGCTCTTTGTGGCGAGTCAAAAGGATTCCATCCCTGCAAGAATAGAGTGGAATTCAAAGGGTTAGTTAATGGTAAGAAAGAGAAGTTCTGGATGAACAAAGGCAGATTCTTACTGGCTGGTGATCACCCTTCTTCTTCCGCAGTTCTTCAAGCTCTGACTGTGCATTATCTCGCTGTTTCCTGAGTTCCTCTATTTCAATTTCCATCTACAAAATTCACCACTGATTAGATCATGTAAAAAAGGTAACAAATTTAAGTATTTAGTGAACCTTTTGAAACTTAAAAGTAAACAATGAGGCTGTCAGAGACATTACCTGCCTAATCCTCCTGTCCTTTTCCATTATGAGGATATCAGAAGAGGAGGCGCGGTCAGGCGTCCTCAGCTCTGCTTCTAGTCTAGCAACCTCTGTCTGAAGGTGTTTCACCAATTGCTTATCTGATACAACCTGTATGGAACATGCATTCATGAGTGTACATTGATGTGATTTCAACAATAAGGCACAAAGAAATGTTAACTGAGTCACAACTTATATTCCAGAGTCCACAACTCGCAACCCTTACCATATTAACTTTTGCAGTATTTGTGACCTCTTTTGCACAGGTCGCAAAGAATAGAGTATTTCTAGATTGTTCTACATGTGCCAGGGCTGGGCTCATAGTACAGATGATTGCTGTTCTTGCATTTCCACCCAAAGAAAGCTGTAAAATACGTGTCAGCTTTGAATCCCTGTAGGGTATGTGTCCACTTCGTTTCTCTGAGCTGCAATGGAAATTTACAATTAAATTTCAGTTCCAAATAAAGAGGTATATTTGTTGCTAGAGTTCTCTATCAAATCAAGAAACAATGCATGTCTTTCTAGTTCATATAATTTGAGTGCTTGCAATTTCAGCAACTGTAAGCGTTGCGAAATAAAACACAGCAAATTTTTCTGCAACTTGGGATTTGGGTGTACAATTTTGTAATGCAGAATAGCAGAAACATTCAGGAATGCCGAGAGTTCTTTAAACCACACAGTACACCTCACTACTATTTATTTTTTCTATGTGAGAAATTCAGGAAGGACTGAAAAAGCCATTCTCAATCATTTGCACTGATACCGAATATGCTCCATTTAGTTTTTGGGAGAGAATCACTACACTTTTGTTTATTCTAAAGTCGAACTTATCTCCACATTGTTAAAAGTCCACTTATACAAAGAAATGAAAGAACATATATGTATAACACTTGTTTTGACATGACACATGGTGCTAACGTGTGAGATATTATCCTTCACTAAACCTTAAGTAATAGATTGTTGAAGCTCAAACTTGAACAAATTTGAATATAACTATAACAGCAAATCAGTTGATCATGCAGTAGTCATCTAGGAGTTTTCATTCAGCAAGATGAGTTCATGGACAAGAAATATGCAAAAGTCATCTAGAAGTTATAACAAAACTGGAGCATAACTTCTTAGTGTGTCCGCTACACATTTCAAAGACCTTCATCCTCCAGTTTTGGCTTTCAGTAATTTAAGCCAACCGATCAACAAGCTACATTCTTAAAAGAAAAGATTGCACTACCACGAGATACAAACAAAACATAAGTTTTTTCAGACATGCTAACTGACTTGCTAAATAGCATTGGACCGACAAGAAATCAGTGTCTTAGCAGAAAGTATCACATCTGATAAATTTCTGTTAGCACATCATCCATCTGTACTCATCTATGAATTTGTTGTGAGCTAAGGAAAAACCATTGACTTAACACATCCAACATATAATAACTAGAACTAAGGATAAAATAACAAAACTAATACAGTTAATGCAGAGTTCATATGATGCATTTCATTAGCAGAAATCTTCATAGATGCACTTTGTAGATGAATGCAGAGAAAAGTCACTCAGACCTTAGCTTTCTGATGACCGTAGTCAAAGTCAACAAGCTGCGATTTATATGGCAACCCTCTTTCAACCTTGCACCTATGGCATGTGTTTGTGCAGCTCGTTCACTTCCGGCAAGGTCAACAAAATTCTGCAAACAAAGCAAGCAATTATTCAAATTATGAAATTCAGCATGCCAATATCCAACAGTAAATTATGATAGCATGCTTACCAGGTTAGCAACAAAAGATTTAACACATCCTGAAACTTCACGGAGCCTGCTTTCGAGTGTCTGGATAAAGATATACAGCAGAAAAGGTTAATACTATCCTCACCATGTTTTTTCTTCGAATGACCTGCAAACAGGATATATACCAGCCTAATGATTTGGTGGGAACGTGAACTAGTGTCATTTAGAGCTGTCTCCCCAACCTGTCTTTGTTCTGCAATCATTTGAAAGGCCATTAAAGTAATTAGCACGATTCACTTCTTCTTTTTTGACGGTACTCTGTAGTTACCTTCACAGATGCTGATTAGATGCCTCAGATGTTGGCTATCCTTAGCAATTTCTTCTTGCAACTTCTCCACGATGGTTCCTTTCTGTGAAACAGAAAATGTTATCATTTAAATCACCATACATTAAAACTTTGTTGGGGCATTGTATAAACCAATTCAGTTGTAAACGAACCTCAGGATCATCTAACAACCGGAGGGGGGCAGAGTCAGGTCGTAGAAGATCCTTGACAATCTCATTATAAATTTCCATAGCAGATATTTTTATAACAAATTCCCTTTCAGGATTCTACACAGGAAATAATTATGTGTTATAAGAAGCATGGGCATGTTAGAAAGCAATCTTCCATAACAGCACAAAGCATTGACTTCCTCAGATTTACAAAACTCACATTATCTATGTGCCTATAAATATCATTAACAGCACTCTCTGTAACACCTCTCATCGTGAATGTTTTACCACTGCTGGTTTGCCCATATGCAAAGATGGTGGCTGCAAAACAAGCACAAGTTAAGGGATCACTTGCATATGATCATTCTAATACTACCAACATAAAAACTGGGGATTAACCTACCATTAATGCCTGTCAATGCAGACATTGCAACATCCTTAGCTCCCTCTTCATAGACCACATCTGTTTGGCAAGCTGGCCCAAAAACCTTATCTGGAGGGATACAGAGACATTGATTAGTTGCAAACAGATTTTCTTGGGCTGCCTTGCTCATAAATTGATCATTCAATACTACCAAAAGTGTAAGAGGTCGGTGCAGCCCGGTCCTGTGGGGGGCCCTTATACAAGATTGTCTGGCTATCAGCACACTCCCATGCTACTTCATCCTTCACAGCCAGCTCCTTCTTGCTTAATGGCCGCACCCTCACTGTAACAAAGATCTTCTCCTCCTTGGCCCTTGAACTGCCACCAGGAGTCGACATCGGTGTGCGCTCGCCCTTTGATGCAGGGGTGCTTGGTGGTCTTGATGCACCCATCTTTTATATTCTCACTGTATAATCTAAACCACAAATCCCTGGGATTGAACAAGAAACTGGAGGCCTTCTCACAAAATTCTTGTGGAAAATTGACACTGGATCTGCTAAAAATGCAGCATTGGTCAAGTTTAATTTATTATACAATCATATGAATGTAAAACAAATTTCATCATCAATCATAAACACAAATGCTGACAAACTATAGTAAAGACATTTTCTAAAGAAATAAATGTGTATTTTGTACCGTTTATGTGCCTTACGTAGTTGTATCCAAATAAATAAATGCTTATTTTCTACCAGGAGAAATAAATCACAATTGCACAGGGATCTATAGGCACCAAACAATCCAAATTTCAAGTGTTACAGAATGGGTAAACAGTACTATAGGAAAGAAAATGCAGCTCTGATTTCCGGTAATCCTTGCAAGTGCACATGCAACGAACAAAGCAGTTTTCCCAGTCGAAATTGCTGATTCCAGTCAGCATTTTGATTCCGCTAATTTACACGAGAAATTGCTGATTCCAAAATCTCGCAATCCCACAAAGAAAACTGTACATTCAAATTCCAGATCATGACCCAACCATTCTCAAAAGGGGCAAAACTAGTTAACACCGAAACTCCGGGAGATGCGTCGACCCGTAGTAAGTGAGTTTGAGTATGGAAACCCGGATCGAGGAACTAGTGTTACCAAAATAAGAAATCCCGCAAGCGACCAGCCGCAGATAAACTACCTTCCTTTCTAGAATAAATCCACCCAAAACGAACCAAACCAATTTCCTAATCTGCGCCCCACTCCCGCCACTGAGAAAACCGGCGGACACTTCTCCGCCTGTACTGGTGCTGCCCTGCCGTGTCGACCACAGGAGTAGATCAGCCCGCGGATGCTAGGGCCCACCCCGCCGGACGCAACAGCTCCGCCTCGCTGGGGGAGGAAAGCGGCAGGTGGTGGAATCAACCGCCGCGCGAGGAAACGGGGGATTCGATTTCTAGAAGAGGGGAGAGGGAGGAAGAAGCGGAGAAGCCACTCACCAGCGCGGTCGGGAAGGGGAGAGCAATCCGGCCGAGCAGCCGCCCAGGCGAGCGCGAAGGCCGGCGGGGAGGCCGACTGCCGCAGGCCGCGCCGCCGGTGCGCGTGCGCTTGCGGCGAGAGGATGGGCTCGGTCCGTTTGCCTCCTCTGGTGGTGCACGGCGCTGCTCTCTCTCTCTCTCTCTCTCTCTCTCTCTTGTACCGTTTGAATTCTCCGGCTCGTTGCCGTGGAGAGGAGAGAGATTAGAGAGAGAGCAAGCGAGAGGAGTGAGGAAAAATAATTCGAGGGAGCGGAGCGGGGTGGTGCTGTTGGCGTGAAGCGAGGCTTGGGAGCGCAACGGCTAGTTTTGGAAGGCGTCAACCGAAGACCCCAACTCCGACCCTTAAGCCATTTGTTGCCGGGGTGCATGCACGGCTGTCTGGCTGCAGGTGGGGCCATCATGAGGGATGTCTGGGCGCGGACCCACGCGTCGGTGAGTGGCGTTTTATGGTAGGTTTTGAATTTGCTGTGGTTGAAGGGGGTTCCGCTGATAGGTGTCCCCCGGGAGTGGGTACACGGCACCCAGGGTTCCAGTGGAGAATAAAGGAGTGTTGAGCTGTCTATCATTCAATTGTTCAACGGTGATGACTCAGATTTTGAATTTGCTTCACTGTGCTAAGTGTGTTTAATGCACTGCTTAAATTCAGCAAACATTGCGCTCGTGACTCTGCAATTATTGTTAATTAATATAAGGTTTTTTCTTTAATATTTATGGGGGATAAGCTTTTTAATACTACACATATACATGGAATTTTCAACAAATATTTCTACCTGCTCACACTACCACACATGTTGGTTCTACTCTTATGTAACTTGGGGTTGGGGTATGTTTGGTTGTTGGTTTAGATTGGCTTAGGTAAGATCCTAAGGACTTCCACAATGTGTAGCTTTACTAGTGATGCTTGTTTTGCTTCTAACGCTGCAGTGTGCAGCATCACTCTCTTCCTATACTTGGAACCTAAAATAGAATTAAAAATCCCAAACTCATCTCCACTCTCCTTCCCTCCAAACGCATGCAGTATATTTTAATCAGCAAGCATCGGTGCACGTTCTTGCTCCGAAGCCAAGAAAATTTTACTCTCTCCATTTTTATTTACAAATTGTATTAGCTTTGTCTTAAATTAAATTTAATCAATTTTGACCAAATTTATAGAAAAAGATAATAAAATTTATAATACCAAATTTATTTTATTGAATCCACCATGGAATATACGTTGAGTAAAGATGCAAGTGGGTATCCAATAATATTTTTTTATCCGTTAATTAATTATGATGGCATCCACTATAGTTCATTTCTTCTTTCAAATTATGGGTATCCAATAATATTTTTTGTCCGTTAATTAATTATGATGGCATCCACTATAGTTCATTTCTTCTCTCAAATTATTTACGCAGAATGCCATTCTAGTTCATTTTATCAACTGTTTAGGTCGATCCAATAATCCAAAATATATATAACTTGCATCCTAATTAATAGTGTATATGTTGACAGTATACTTAGTCAAAGTTAACTAAATTTAATTTAGAATAAATTTAGATATGTAAAAATAGAGGGAGTATCAGGCATCGGGTGCCACAGTGTTGAAGCATCGGGAGAAGTGATGCCTAAAATCAAAAAGTGCTTTCAAGCATCACTTTAGTAGTACACTACGGAGGGCCTAAGGCTATCTCCAACGATATCCTCCAAATTCCATCCTCTATTTCCATCCTCCATATCAACTTCATTCCCTATACCAAACCTAACTCCAACGATATCCTCTATTTGCATCCTCCATACCCCACAATCTTATTTTTCTTTACTTTCTTCCAACGGCCGTTTCCACCGCCCCGCCGCCCCGCACGCCTCCGCCCGCGCCGCCGACCGCGCCGCCCCACCCGCCCGCGCGCCCCTGCCCCGCCGCCCGGCCGCGCTCCTGCTCCGCCCGGCCGCGCTCCTCCGCGCCCCCCCCTCCTCCTCCGCTCCCCCTCCTCCGCCCCGCCCCCTCCTCCTCCGCCCCCCCTCCTCCTCCGCCGCCGGCCGCTCCTCCGCGCCGCCGCCCTCCGCTCCTCCGCACGCCGCCCTCCGCTCCTCCGCCCCGCCGCGCGCGCGCCCCTCCGCTCCTCCTCCGCCCCGCCGCTCCTCCGCCCCGCCCCGCCGCGCCCGCGCCCCTCCGCTCCTCCTCCGCCCCTGCTGCTCCTCCGCCCCGCCGCGCCCTCCGCCCCGCGCTCCTGCTCCGCCCCGCCCCGCCGCGCCCTCCGCCCCTGCTCCTCCTCCGGCCCGCCGCGCCCTCCGCCCCGCGCTCCTGCTCCGCCCCGCCCCGCCGCGCCCTCCGCCCCTGCTCCTCCTCCGCCCCGCCGCTCCTCCTCCCGCTCCTCCGCCCCGCCCCGCCCGCGCCCCTCCGCTCCTCCGCCCCGCCGCGCCCTCCGCTCCTCCGCCCCTCCGCCGCCCCTTTCTCCGCCCCTGCCGCGCCCCTCATCCGCCCCTCCGCCGCCCCTTCCTCCGCCCCTGCCGCCCCGCAGCGCCGGCCGCCCCTTCCTCCGTCCCTCCCGCCCCGCAGCGCCGGCCGCCCCGCCCCGATCCGCAGCGCCGCCGCCCCGCGCGCGGGAGCCGCCTCGAGCGCCAACAGGGCGGGCAAAGCCGATGGAGGACGCCGCTCCTGCCTCCCTCTGTGCGGGACGCATACCGCTTCCTCCATTTTACCGGACGCTTTGGAGTACACCGATGGAGCGCTAGCGGGCTACAGTATCCTCCGCGCATACGGAACCGAACGGTTTACAGCGCGTCGCTGGAGATAGCCTAAGAGGGCCTAAAGGGCACCCACAACTATGTCGTACAAGCCTTCCACGTAGAAAAGAGAAACGAGGAGAGAGAATAAGTTGTCGCCAGAGCTTGCGAGAGGATCTGGTCCAGTCGCCTTGGATTCTGTGACTTCGTGAAGGGTAGTCAGACAACTGTGCTCATAACTTTACATAATCGTGGACCGTTCATTTTGGATAAATGGATCAGATCTTGTGCTATAGGGTTTGTTTGGATCCGCCGGACCGAAGTGTAGTCTTGTTACATCGGATGTTTGGATATCAATTAGGAGTATTAAATAAAGACTAATTATAAAACCAATAACATAAATGGAGATCAATTTACGAGATGAATCTATTAAGCCTAATTAATTCATCATTAGCATATATTTATTTAGCACAGTATGGTCAAATTATGGACTAATTAGGGTTAATGGATTCGTTTCATAAACTATATGCAATTGATTTTGTAATTAGTTTATATTTAATACTTCTAATTGGTGTCCAAATATTTAATATGACGGGACTAAAATTTAGTGCCGCTCATCCAAACATGCCCATAGTAACATCTTTTATGTTACCGTGTTAAAAGTTAGGCTACTGTTCACACAGATTAAGGTTTTGATAACTTTGCTTCATGAAGTGAGAGAAGCCGGACCGGGTTCCGGCGAGAGCCGCTAGCACGAGTCCCCGTGCTGAGCGGGCCCCATAGTGGTTGCAGATTAGGCGAGACGGACCGAGGGCGGAGCGCGACGATCGAACGGGAAAGGAGGAGCTCGCCGGGCTCGCCGCGGAGTGGGGCTCGGCCGCGGCCGTTGCGGGGATCCGGCAAGAGGCAGACCGCCGGCACGGACGAGTGTGGAGGTGGAGGAGGCTAGCAAGCTGGGGACGTCGTGCACGGGTGCTGCTGCGACGCCGAGCAGCGCGCGGCTGGCAACACAAGGAGGCGGCAGGGTCACCGGATCTGGCAAGAGTATTGGGGAGAGTCGAGCCTGGACCGAGAGAGAGCGTGTGATTATTAAAACTCTGATACGTGGGTCTATAAAATTTTGAGAAACGTGTTATAGGCGATTCATTGGAAGAGTACTGGAGCTGCTGTCTATAATTGCGGTTGCGGGTGCCGTAAGCTAGGCCGATCCAAGTTAATGTCGCACATTACAATGAGGTCTTGTTTGGCTGGTTGGATTGGATGAGTTTGGCATGACAAAGCCTGTGCCATCCTGGCTTATCTAGAACGACACATGGCTTATCTAGACGCTCAGGCGGAATGTTTCCAGCAAGTCTGGCTAGCAAGATGTTCTGCACAATAATAATCTGGCTAACTAGACTGCTGGCGGGAAACAAATAAGTCCATCTTACATCGGAGAGGCATGACTAAGTGGGTGTACACCTAACCAAACACACCCTTGATTGCACAACCAAGTCATGCACATGTTCTTTCATATGCAGGTATGGAATTCCAAACAAAGAAAGAGTAGAGCATCATATTAGTTTTTCTCTATATACTTGACATATTTTTATGCTATTGTCTATTTTGATTCTTCTCTAAGCAGGAAGCACAAATTAACCCTTTATTGTGTTTTTCATTCTCCACCTACGTGTTTTTAATAAAAACAAGATCTAACTTAGAATGAAGTAGACGATTTTTCATTCCAAAGAAACAAACATACAAAATCAAATTCGAATCAAGACGAACCAATCTGGACGGTGGGTTTTACCTCAACAACCGGTCTCAGTTCCGTAACACCTTAGGTGTTTAAATGCTAAGCAAGAAATCATGAATATAGCATCATGCATCAATGACCAAGAAAAATATAAACAAATACATTTGTTAATATGTTTATGCATGTGTATGTCTATATGCTATGTATAGGGTGCTTTGTAACTTTCAAAATAAACTCAACATGTCTAGCAAAATGTGCTCACAAATTTCTCTTGACATGATCTACAAAGTTGCAATTGAAGTCAAAGTCAAAATTTGAATTTTAGCACATGTAATGATAGGTTTTTCAAATCCTAGAAAGCTCAAATTTGAATTACCTTTTAAACCATCATTCAAACAAACTTTCATCCAAAACAAAGGTTATAGATGTTCAAATTCCCTGCAACTTTCATGTTGACCATTTATCAAGTTTCTACACAAAATTTTGAGAAAAAATCAGTCAACGTGCATTGACCCGACCTTCTCTCTCTTCTCTCTCTTCTCTCTCCCTCCCCTCCCCTGTTTCCCCTACCAGGGGCTTTTTATATTTTTGCCATTATTACAAACGCCATTCATCCGAATATCATCTTACAATTGTTTTACAAAATTGCCACTGGAAAGAGAAGAAATCTTACAAGTTTACTAAAAATGAACGTTTTTTATGCGTGGCGTGCCAGGCCACGGTACCAGCGTGGAGCCACGTTGCGAAAAGATGAAGCTGCCCCTGCCCTACTCCTTTTTCTCCCTCTCCGACAGCTAGGTCCCGCAGCTCCTCTCATAGCCAGGTGGGCCCCACCCGTCAGCTTCATCTCCCACCTCTAGCACCTGAAACAGGGAACGGAGTAGTGGCTCGCGGAGCACGCCTGTGGCCGCGCCCCTGTAGATGGTGCCCGCGCAGCCGGGAACGGGTGGGGAAGCGCTGGCCATGGGTGCGGGGTGACCGGCTCGACGGCGAGTGGGCTCTGGTGGTGGAGGGAGGAGGAACGATGATACAACACCTAGGGGAGGTCGAGGCGGAGCAAGGTGGTGAGCTTGGGCTGGGATTGTGGAGCTCGTGGATCGGGACGGCAGCAATCGACTGGAGCTCTGCTGCTGCTCGGGGAGAGAGAGAGAGAGAGAGAGAGAGAGAGAGAGAGAGAGAGAGAGAGCAGAGCAGAGTAGAGATCGAGAGGGCTGGCCCTGGCCGGCGAGCTCCACCTCAGCGGTGCGAGTGGCCTGACAACGGGTGAGCTCAGCCCCGGTGGAGCGGATGGCCCTGGCCGCGGGCGAGCTCGGCCCCGGCGGCATGGGTGGCCTGGCCACGGGCGACCTTGGCCTCAACGGCGTGGGTGGCCTTGCCTCTCCGGTACTGGAGGTGGGAGACAAAGCTGACAAGTGGGGCCCACCTCATTGAGAGGGGGAGAGAGGGGAGCAGGGCAGGGGTAGCTTCATTTTTTGCAATGTGCCTCCACGCTGGCATGCCACGCACGTAAAAATATCCGTTTTTGGTAAACTTGTAAGATTTCTTCTCTTCCCGGTGGAAATTTTGCAAGAACAACCGTAAGAGTGATATTCGGATGAGTGGTGTTCGTAGTAATGGCAAAAATGTAAAAAGCCCCCAACGAGAGGCAGAGTAGAGCCGCCATGTCATCGGTGATGGCTGGCCGGTGCTAGGCGCCAAGGGCCTCGCCCCCAACCGGCTGCTGCTGATGTTTCGACCGCTGCCGCGCCCAGTCGCCGGCCACCACGCGGCGTCCGATGCCTGACGCCGCTCGACGACGAGGTCCCTTGCCGCGCGCTTGTCCCTCCCCGGCCGCCCCCAGTGTAGCGCATCCCCGACCGCTACCTCCCCTCTAGTCGCGCCCAGCCCCCTCCCCTCTTCTTGCTCACCTACAAAAGCAGCAGCAACCTTCCCTACTCACACGAGCACCACGGCGGCCACCATTGGCGTCCGCCCCTGCCTCACCGGCAGAACTGAGGGGGGGCTGGCAAGGGCCATGGCCTCCCTAAAAAAAGAAAATCAATATACATCAAATAATTGGTTGATGAAATTAGATCAATTTTTTATAGAAAATTAATGCAAAACTAAAAGGAAGACTGATTTTTCTTTGACAGAATAGCATATTTCATCATCAAATTTTTAGTTGAGGGTCAACTTCATCCCTAAACTTTCAATATGACCATTTCAGTCATCAACCTTTTTCATGCAGCTCAATTTAGTCCTTCATTCTACGTGTCTTGCCACGTTGGCAATACCATGTCAGCACCCAAAGGGTTCCAATTTTTTAAGCAGCAACATATATTGGTTCAATCATACTTAAAGATAAAGATGACAACAAAACTTTAACTTATGTCTACATGAATTTTTTCACATGTATAATAAATATGTTCGGATTAACTCCCTTCCTTAAGAATTGTTGTGGCAGAACCGCTCGAATTATTCCTGCTCAAGTGCGCTATTGATCGCCGTTCAACTGCAATCAACTTAACGTACTTCAAACGGAACAATCCTTTGGTCTGTCGGGTCTCCGCCCGATTCAACCACGGTTCAGCAGGATCGAAGCAGGTTTACCTCGCACAAAGGCGAGTTCACATCACAGAATAGCTCATCAACTTTTTAATTTACAACCATACATACATTATTACAAACCGAGTTCAAAGATAAGTAAATTCATACAAACCATGTTCAAACTGACAAGCGTAACAGCTTGTCTAAACTCACAGCGGAAGAAAAAGTTTTTACGCGACTACACACGTCGCGAAGACGGACACCAAGCTTAGCCCAGGGCCTGGTGTCACTCCGGAGGGTCTGTGCCGGCCGGGGACGGGTCCCACTCCACGGACCAGCCAAAAGGAACGGACGTTGGCCACACAAGGTTGTCCGTGGGGTTTTCGGAGGTTATACCTGAAACAGATATTGGCAAGGCTGAGTATTCTAATACTCAGCAAGGCTTACCCGGGGCTGGGTATACTTAGCCCATAACTAGACTCATGAAGGCATTGCAAAGGCTCTGGGTTTATTTTTAGCTGAAAAGTAACAAAGAGTATGAACTATTTTCAAGTTTTAGCTTTCATCTTCTAGTTGAGTAATTATTCTAGATTAGCACCTACACTAAGCAAGCAAGGTAGTGATTATCATTCATCAAGATTATCCATCCTTAGTTCCACTTCTTACTCAATGTGGCAGAAGGGATAAGCAGTCTCAATCCTCGTGAGAGGTGGACGATTCGAATCGAATTTGACCTTGCAAGGTAAACCTAACTCACACGCTCGGAGTACCGACAGGGTGTTCCAAGCAACCGTTTCCCTCATATCCCGGGTTATGGATCAGGGCCACCACAAGCGACTGCAGGACCGTACGCACACCCAATGTGTACAGGACATACGTCTGTAGCGCGACTACAAAACCCGTATTCCTGTCTGCCTTGCAGAACGTACTCCCACACGTCGGTGCGTGTAAACATAAAATAAAAGTCGAGTGGTGGGAGCGCGTCCATTTGCCGGGCCAATCGGGTACTAGGCTTACCGCTTACCATATTTCGCGGCATGTGGCTAGTACTTTCAAAAACTTAGCCACCACTACCACACATTTCGACCTTAAAGCTTTTATCAAAACAGACAGGGTAAACTTCCAGGTCATGATACAACACATGACCCTGTCCGTCATCCTTATAGTGGTTGCAGGAATATAAACATGCAACTCCTATATCGCGCGAGTGACAGGAAATCACTCGACTTCTACCGGTCCTATTAACGGAGCATCTATCCGATAAGGACTCGGGAGCATTACATTGGGTTCCTAGAATTCATGCATCTAGGGTTTCACTTCAACTCCTAGACTTAATGCAACATATAATATAAATAAGCATAGATTGCAGTGTAAATAAAGTAGTGGGATATGTCCGGGGCTTGCCTTCTAGAGTAGGGTTGAGGGCAGGAGTGTCAGAGATTTCCGAACTCGGGTTCGGAGCTTCAGTTAGTCCTTCGACGACTTGCGCTGGATCTTCTGGAAAGCCTTGGTCTTGTCCTAAGACCAGTTCGTAATCCCCGTCGTCGAGTATCGTTGATTCTATATGAGATGCAATAAAGTAAATAAGGTGGAATTTAAATTTAGAATTGCATATTTCAAATATTATAACTCATTCAATTAACACACAAACATACATAAAATATAGAGGTTTTAGATTTAAAACACTATTTATAAAGATATGGTAGGGTTTATTGCAATAAGAACTAAAATATTTAAATCAAATTTGAAATGAACTAAAATTTGGATTCAAACTTTTAAATAAAAGATTATAGAGATTTGATTATATATTAAACATTATAAAATATTACATTAGTAAATGATAAAAGATTCCAATTAGAGAAGGCCATACATTAGGTTTATTTCAAATTTGAAAGTTTCAAAATAAAAGAGGTTAAGTTTAAATCAAAGTTAAGTTTGTAACTTTGCACAAAGTTATCTAGAGCTCATGGAATATTTATGTCAAACTTCATAAGTAATCAAGCATTGAAAATCAAAGTTATGCATAAGTTATTCCCTAATCTTAGGTTTAAAATAAAGATAAAAGTACATTGTTTCACACTAAACTTTATTAACCAAAGTTATAAAATTTGAAATCTAGTTTCTAACAAAACTAGTTTTGCCATTTTAGGATTTTTCTGTGAATTACTACGAATTTTACAAGACAGGAAATGCTTTCACATGAAATAACAAGCATCCTTTACACATCAGTCCCTGCGTTTTACATCTAACCCCCTAGGAGGAAAACACAGAGAGCAATTGAGTCCAGGCCATGGCCGGCGGTGGGGGGGGGGTACAGGTCCGGCCAAATTCGGCCGTAGGGGTCGCCGGCGGTGAGGGGAAAAGGGAGGGGGAGCACGAGGAGGTCCTGCGCTACCTGTGGATGGTCTTGGAGGGGATCAAGGCGGCCGAAGGAGTGCCGCCCACGGAGGACAGAACCGGCGGCCGGTGGCGCACGGCGGCAGGGAGCTTCCGGCGGGCGAAAGAGGGAAGGGCCGGGCCGGGAGGCTGCAGTGGGGCACAGGGAAGCCTACGGTGCGGTCAATTTAGGGAGGAAAGGAGCGGAGGGACGAGCTCCACGAGGGACCGAGCTCACGGCGGCGCAATGGGGGGGGCGGCGGGCTCTGTACGCGCGCGAGGTGCCCTGGGCGGCTCTTTTATAGTCAAATTGAGAGGAGAGGAGGGGGCACGGGCGAGCAGAGCCTTATCTGGGAGTTGCTACGGGGGAGAGGAACCTCGGAGGTGCGGCGGCGGCAGGGGACACCGGTGGCGGTGCGGCAGTGCCGCAGGCGCCGTGGCGCGCGGGCAAAACGCCAGCAGGGGAGAGCTGAAGCAGTGAGAGGGTGGGGCGGCAACGCGTGGCAAGGGGGGGGGGCACGGGAGGTGGCCGGCGGTGGCCGGGATTCAAGTACTGCGCCGGCGACAGGAGACTCAGAGCAGAACAGGGGAGCAGAGACGCCAGGAAGAAGAAAGGGGAATGAACTGAATTGTGGACTGATCTGTAAATTCAGAGAAAGGCAGGGACCTTACTGTAAAGGACTTGCAACTTTTAAACCAGTACTCAAATGAAGATGGTCCAAAAAGCAAAAGTGCATGGTTTCTCAAACTCTACAACTTCTCTTTAAGGTTCATCTGCATTTGAGCAATAGTTTTGGAGATAACATAGACTTAGTAATAATTTCATATTTTATGTAAATCCCTAAGTAAAGTTACTTTTACACATATACCCTATGGTAATTTCATATATATTTTTGCAATTTAACCACAGATATCACTTTTGCAAACTAACCCTTATGCTTTTTAAACTCTTACCCCTTCTCCATCCATTTTGCATAAAAGGACCTTTAGTTAATATTAATTACATAAACATCCCTTCTTCCATAACATTGCATACATGAAATACACATTTACCATACTTAAAACATACAACATACCAAAACTCTAGTGTGTGACCAAGCTAATTACCTGAGTGTCACAGCCTTCCCCCCTAAAAAGAATCTCGTCCCGAGATTCCGAAGCAGGATAGGATAAGAAGATCAAGCTCGAAGATTGGTTTGGAAGAAATCGGGGAAAGTTGTGTTGGAGATAAGATTCGGTTTCCCATGTTGCTTCTTCTTCTGTGTGATGGTTCCACTGAATCTTGTACATTTTGATGGTCTCTCTTCTGGTACTTCTTTCTTTCGTGTCGAGGATTCTGATTGGATGCTCTGTATAGGTCAGATCTGGTTCGATTTCGATAGCTTGGGATTCGATGATGTCGGTGGGGATTTTAACACACTTTCTGAGTTGGGATACATGAAAGATGTTATGGATGGCCGCTAATTGAGGTGGAAGTTGGAGACGGTAAGCTACAGGTCCACAGATTTCAAGGATTTCAAAGGGTCCGATGTATCGAGGAGCAAGTTTCCCTTTTACACCGAATCTTTGAACACCTCGAGTGGGAGATACTCGAAGATATACGAAGTCTCCGATGTGAAACTGTAATGGTCTTCTTCGTATATCAGCGTAGCTTTTCTGTCGAGATTGGGCGGCCTTTAGATTATTCTGGATAAGCTTGACTTTATCCTCTGCTTCTATAACCAGATCGGGTCCAAAAATTTTACGTTCGCCGGTTTGTGACCAACTCAAAGGAGTTCGGCATCGGCGACCGTATAATGCTTCAAATGGGGCCATCTTAATACTTGTCTGATAGCTATTATTGTAAGAGAATTCTGCTAATGACAAGTATTTATCCCAGTTTTTGTCAAATTGGAGTACACAAGCTCAGAGCATATCTTCCAGAATCTGGTTTATTCGCTCAGTTTGCCCATCTGTCTGAGGATGATAGGCAGAGCTTCGGATTAATTTAGTCCCAAGAGCATCATGGAGTTGCTCCCAGAACCGAGCAACAAATTGTGCTCCACGATCAGAAATGATCGTTTTAGGTACTCCATGAAGTCGAATAATCTGATCCAGATAAATCTCAGCATACCTTTTGGCATTGTATGTGGTATGCACGGGAAGAAAATGTGCAGTCTTGGTTAATCGATCAACGATTACCCAAATAGAGTCATGCCTCCGAGAAGTGTTGGGTAGGCCAACAATAAAGTCCATACTGATATCCTCCCACTTCCACGAAGGAATGGATAGAGGTTGAAGGATACCAGCAGTCTTGAGGTGACTGGCTTTGACTCTTTGGCAGATATCACATTCCGACACATATTTGGCAATTTCTCGCCTCATACGAGTCCACCAAAAGTTCTGTTTCAGATCCTGATACATCTTCGTACTGCCGGGATGTATAGAGAATTTGGACAAGTGGGCCTCGTCCATGATTTGCCTGCGGAGCTTATGGTCCCTGGGTACAACAATACGTTCGTTGAACCATAAAACCCCTTTAGGATCAACTCGGAAGCATTTATACTTTCCTTCTCCTTGTGTTATCTTCTGTTTAATAATTCTGATCCCTTTATTACGCTGTTGCGCTAGAACAATACTATCTTTAAGTGTGGCTTCAACCGAAAGATGGTTTAAGTCACCTTGGGAAATGATCTCTAGGTTGAGCTTACTCATTTCCCAACAGAGAGTCTCGTCGAATGCTTCAATGGATAGGCAAGAACAATGCGCCTTGCGACTAAGGGCATCTGCAACGACATTGGCCTTGCCTGGATGATAATGGACTTCCAAATCATAATCTTTGATAAGTTCTAGCCAGCGCCTTTGCCTCATATTCAGATCTGCCTGGGTAAAGATATACTTGAGGCTTTTATGATCGGTATAAATATGACATTGCGTACCCATCAGATGGTGTCTCCAAATTTTTAGGGCATGAATAACAGCTGCAAGTTCAAGATCATGAGTAGGGTAGTTCTGTTCATGAACCCTAAGTGCTCGTGATGCATATGCAATTACTCGGTTGTCTTGCATAAGTACACAACCAAGTCCAGTGCTTGATGCATCACAGTAGATGTCAAAAGGTTTTGAAACATCTGGTTGAGCTAAGACTGGAGCAGTCGTAAGATGATTTCTGAGAATATGAAATGCATCTTCGCATTTTTGATCCCAGGAAAATTTTATACCTTTCTTTAGTAGTTCGGTCATAGGTTTGGCTATTCTGGAAAAGTCAGGAATAAAACGGCGATAATAGCCAGCTAGACCGAGAAAACTACGAATTTGATGGACGGAGGTCGGGGGTTTCCAATCCATCACTTCTTGTACTTTACTGGGATCGACGGATATTCCGTCACCAGAAATGGTATGGCCCAGGAATTTGACTGTATCTAGCCAAAATTCACATTTAGAGAATTTGGCATACAGGTGGTGGTCTCTTAATCGCTGAAGGATGACATGGAGATGCTTAGCATGATCTTCTGGAGTTTTAGAATAGATCAAGATGTCATCAATGAAGACCACGACAAACTTGTCGAGCTCTTGCATGAAGACGGAATTCATGAGGTACATGAAATAGGCTGGGGCATTAGTGAGACCGAACGACATAACCAGATACTCATATAGACCATATCTGGTAGAGAAAGCTGTTTTGGGAATATCGCTGGGCCGAATTTTAATTTGGTGATAGCCGGAACGAAGATCTATTTTAGAAAACACCTTAGCTCCGGCGAGTTGATCGAACAGAATGTCAATGCGGGGTAAAGGATATTTATTTTTGATGGTCACCGCATTGAGAGGACGGTAATCGACACACAGCCTTAAGCTATTGTCTTTCTTTTTCACAAATAAGGCTGGACAACCCCATGGTGATGCGCTTGGACGAATGAAGCCTTTGTCTAAGAGATCTTGGAGTTGGGTTTTTAATTCAGCCAACTCATTAGGAGGCATACGGTAAGGTCTCTTAGAGATAGGGGCTGTACCAGGTTGGAGTTCTATAATGAACTCGATATCTCTGTTCGGAGGCATTCCAGGTAAGTCATCTGGAAAAACATCTGGATATTCACAGACGACTGGAATATCTCCTAGCTTGACCCCAGATACGGCATAGATGTAAGAGTTGAACGACTTCGATGGTGGGAGATAGAGAAGAGTAGGTTCGTTCTTTAATGAACCTATCTCCACCATGCGGGAAGGGATATCTATGGATATATGGTACTGGGTCATCCAATTCATTCCTAAAAGAACATCCGTTCCTTTTAGGTCTAACAATAATAAATCTGCCCTCATCAGATGGTTGCCCATTTGAATTGGTACGCCTCTACAGACGTGATTGGCAGAGATATTACCACCAGGAGTTGTTATCACATATATCCCATTAACTGGACAAATTTCCAAGCCTATCTTAGTCCCTAACTTTGTATTGATAAAACTATGGGTAGCACCAGTATCAAAAAGAACAGTAACGGGGTAATGGTTGATAGAAAATGTACCCGTCAGTATTGGTGCCCCTTCAGGGAGTTCGGAGAGTGTAGTGAGATTCACCCTCCCTTGTCGGACCTGCACCACTTGTCTCTTACCCTTGCCCTTGTAGTTTGGATTAGATGTTTGCCCTTGGAATGATTTCCTAGGTTGAGGGCAATCCTTAATGAAGTGGGACGGGCTTCCGCAATTGAAACAACGATTATTGTTGTTTCCTGAAGTAGCTGGCGGAAAGCTCGGCCGCAGACCTTGTTGGGGTTGTTGTTGAGTTTGGGGCAGGGGTGGTCGGTTGAGTTGTACTTGCTGGGGAGGTCGAGCTACCCATCTGCCAGGCAAATTATTTCGAGGCGGAGCTCGAGGAGCATTACTCGGGACCAACCGATACCTTGGCGGCTGTGAAGTTGCAGGCCCTGTGGGTGCCTTCCGTTTCTTTTCCGCTTTGTGGGCAGCAATGCAGTCTTCCTGAGTAATGGCCATGTTGACTAACTCATTGAAATTGTTGGCCTTTACTAAGTTCAGCCATTCCTTCAATTTAGTATTCAGGCCTCGACGGAAGCGATCACATTTACGGGCATCAGTGTCCGCATGTGATCTCGCATACTGACATAAGTGATTGAAAACTTGCGCATACTGTGTGACAGTACGGGTACCCTGGGTCAAACTCAAGAATTCATTGAGCTTCCGCTCAATGAGTCCCGCTGGTATGTGATGTGCTTGGAACGCAGTTCGAAACTCGTCCCAGGTGACGACGTGATCGGCAGGTTGCATCGCATGGAATTGATCCCACCAAAGACGTGCAGGGCCTCGGAGTTGTTGGGCTGCGAAGAGCACCTTGTTCTCCTCTGAACATGGAGCTGACAGTAAAGCGAACTTAGACTCGATAGTCCGCAACCAGGCATCTGCGTCCAGAGGCTCATCGGCCTTATGGAATAAAGGAGGTTGGGTGCTGAGAAAGTCCTGATAAGTGGCCGATGGAGGTTCTCCTCGGCCTCGAGGTTGCTGCTGGAAATGGCCCATCTGAGCTTGTACAAGTTGATTTAGAAGCTCGGTTTGCCGGGCCATAACCTCGGCCAGGTTTGGAGGTGGCGGTGGTGGTTGCTGAGAACTACCAGGTTGTCCTGCCCGGAATCCTTCCGGGGTTCCACGAGTAGCTCCAACCATCTGAAATGAAGGAGACATCCGTTGTCAACCATAATCTTGCTCCAATTTCAGATAATATGCAATTATCAATCAGAATTGTAACGCATATGTCCCATTCAATCCACTTGTAACAGATGCACCGATATTGAATAGGATAACCCAAACTCAGGATTTGAATTGCTACATAGCTATTAATATCCTTACATCTTACATCAACACACTCAAACTGTTACAAACTCTTACCTAAAAGTACATGCCACACTACCACAAGTGGCTTTATAACTAGGTAAACTACACACCACCTAAGTTACATCCAGCTACAGCAAGGAGAGTGACGTGCTAAAAGTCATCAAGGTTTCCCACTGATGACTGGCTACCAGAAGAGGAATGATGGGGACTGATAACAGGATCTCCATGCTCAAAATCAAGTTCTGAGACTCCTTCAATCTCCTCTGGATCTTCTTCTTCAGCTTCAGGTGCTGCAGGTGCAACGGGAGGAATCGGGGGCTGCTGCAATTCTTCAATCTGAGCTTGAGCATCATCCACCGCAAGGATCAGATCTTGAACTTGTGCCTGTAGAAATTCAATAACAGTATCTCGCTGAGTGATTATGTGATCACTCTCGTTGATCTGATCTTCACGATGGTGGATGGTTTCATCCCGTGCCGCGATAATCTCTTCCTTTTGAGTCACTAAAGCCTGAAGCTGATCCACTTGAGTATTTTGTCTATCAGCTTCTCTATAGTGACCTCGGGCAATATAGATTGCTCGGCCCAACTCATGACGCAGAAGTAGATGATAATGATATTGTACATTCATAAACCGCATCATCCCTTGGAGTGCTTCCTCCGGTGGACCATCCAATCTATGACTCTCAGGGACGATTCTGAGATTCCATTCTGGCTCATCGGGGTCTGTCATGGAGAATAACCCAATGGGCTTTCCTGCAACTTCTTTTGGATGCTGAATACAGAAACGGTAGATTGCCTCTAATGCCGCTGCTTCAATAGTATCCACGATACGATAACCCATTACATTAACTTCAATGGGCGACCATTGAGAGTGAAATGGATGCTGTGGAATTGTCATTACGACATGAGCTCTATGAATCCCATCCTCCATAAACTCGACAGCATCATACTGAGGAGGCTCCGTGTAGTAAAAAGACTGCAAGGACTCCCAAAGTAGACGTGGAAAACCTTCCCAATGGAGGGCATTAGTATGAAGATGCCCCTCCGAATCCCAGAAAACGTTAGAAGGTGTTGTCATCTGCGACCAGAATGCAAATGGTGGAACTTTTTATCTTGTTAAGAGAGCACAAGATAAACAGAACAAGATAGTCAATGCTGATAACAGCAAGGACTGATAATCAGATGAAAACCTAGAATTCTATATAGGATACCCAACCTAATACTATCCTTAGAACTCCATTAGCCCATTCCAAAGACAAACAACATATCCTTCATATATGAAAATCCCTTTTGTTAACAGATTATGCATGCACGTACTACTCGTCCTCACAACCAAAACAACTGCCGAGTATCCTCGGACTTACGTGGTTAATTCCGGTGGCATAACCATACGTCTCTCACTATATATAACTAATCGATAAACCCTACGCATCCTAATAGCGTAAACGTGGTTAGTGTACCTGCAGAAAAATACACAGATATATATATCTCATGAACCTTTCATGGCAGCACGACATGAAAGCGTCCCCAAACATTACTGTTCACTATAGAAACAGCATCTGTACAATTACCGCCGTACAGACAACGTTAGCATACGTTATCGAAACAACGTATTCACGGGGGGTACCGCAAAATGCGGGGGTATGAACAGCGATCGCCATACCCTGCGCCGAACCATATACTCCCAATATAATCAACCTTAGTTGGTATATTGGCAGCATCTCAAGTAGGCCACTGCTTGAGAAACAGCGTTCGGTTCGCATCACCGACAGGAAGGCCAAGCTCCCTCAGTTGGCTGAGGATCCTTACCTTCTTACCTCCATACGTAGATGTCGTTACAGGAAGTAAGGTTGGATTGTGCAGGAATTTAAGTTTTGACGGAAAGTAGTGCTGCAAGTCAGAACTATCTATACATATATAGATACTATTAGCCACCTGATACTTTCCCATATAAACCCTTAGGGCCTTACGTTCTAATCACCAACCTTAACGGATCCAACGTACTTTGTAAATTCATTTGTTGGCAAACTTTTATCCAGAAAACACCTTTTAAGAGCTTCTCCGGATGTAAAAATAAACCTACAGCTCTGATACCAGCTGTGGCAGAACCGCTCGAATTATTCCGGCTCAAGTGCGCTATTGATCGCCGTTCAACTGCAATCAACTTAACGTACTTCAAACGGAACAATCCTTTGGTCTGTCGGGTCTCCGCCCGATTCAACCACGGTTCAGCAGGATCGAAGCAGGTTTACCTCGCACAAAGGCGAGTTCACATCACAGAATAGCTCATCAACTTTTTAATTTACAACCATACATACATTATTACAAACCGAGTTCAAAGATAAGTAAATTCATACAAACCATGTTCAAACTGACAAGCGTAACAGCTTGTCTAAACTCACAGCGGAAGAAAAAGTTTTTACGCGACTACACACGTCGCGAAGACGGACACCAAGCTTAGCCCAGGGCCTGGTGTCACTCCGGAGGGTCTGTGCCGGCCGGGGACGGGTCCCACTCCACGGACCAGCCAAAAGGAACGGACGTTGGCCACACAAGGTTGTCCGTGGGGTTTTCGGAGGTTATACCTGAAACAGATATTGGCAAGGCTGAGTATTCTAATACTCAGCAAGGCTTACCCGGGGCTGGGTATACTTAGCCCATAACTAGACTCATGAAGGCATTGCAAAGGCTCTGGGTTTATTTTTAGCTGAAAAGTAACAAAGAGTATGAACTATTTTCAAGTTTTAGCTTTCATCTTCTAGTTGAGTAATTATTCTAGATTAGCACCTACACTAAGCAAGCAAGGTAGTGATTATCATTCATCAAGATTATCCATCCTTAGTTCCACTTCTTACTCAATGTGGCAGAAGGGATAAGCAGTCTCAATCCTCGTGAGAGGTGGACGATTCGAATCGAATTTGACCTTGCAAGGTAAACCTAACTCACACGCTCGGAGTACCGACAGGGTGTTCCAAGCAACCGTTTCCCTCATATCCCGGGTTATGGATCGGGGCCACCACAAGCGACTGCAGGACCGTACGCACACCCAATGTGTACAGGACATACGTCTGTAGCGCGACTACAAAACCCGTATTCCTGTCTGCCTTGCAGAACGTACTCCCACACGTCGGTGCGTGTAAACATAAAATAAAAGTCGAGTGGTGGGAGCGCGTCCATTTGCCGGGCCAATCGGGTACTAGGCTTACCGCTTACCATATTTCGCGGCATGTGGCTAGTACTTTCAAAAACTTAGCCACCACTACCACACATTTCGACCTTAAAGCTTTTATCAAAACAGACAGGGTAAACTTCCAGGTCATGATACAACACATGACCCTGTCCGTCATCCTTATAGTGGTTGCAGGAATATAAACATGCAACTCCTATATCGCGCGAGTGACAGGAAATCACTCGACTTCTACCGGTCCTATTAACGGAGCATCTATCCGATAAGGACTCGGGAGCATTACATTGGGTTCCTAGAATTCATGCATCTAGGGTTTCACTTCAACTCCTAGACTTAATGCAACATATAATATAAATAAGCATAGATTGCAGTGTAAATAAAGTAGTGGGATATGTCCGGGGCTTGCCTTCTAGAGTAGGGTTGAGGGCAGGAGTGTCAGAGATTTCCGAACTCGGGTTCGGAGCTTCAGTTAGTCCTTCGACGACTTGCGCTGGATCTTCTGGAAAGCCTTGGTCTTGTCCTAAGACCAGTTCGTAATCCCCGTCGTCGAGTATCGTTGATTCTATATGAGATGCAATAAAGTAAATAAGGTGGAATTTAAATTTAGAATTGCATATTTCAAATATTATAACTCATTCAATTAACACACAAACATACATAAAATATAGAGGTTTTAGATTTAAAACACTATTTATAAAGATATGGTAGGGTTTATTGCAATAAGAACTAAAATATTTAAATCAAATTTGAAATGAACTAAAATTTGGATTCAAACTTTTAAATAAAAGATTATAGAGATTTGATTATATATTAAACATTATAAAATATTACATTAGTAAATGATAAAAGATTCCAATTAGAGAAGGCCATACATTAGGTTTATTTCAAATTTGAAAGTTTCAAAATAAAAGAGGTTAAGTTTAAATCAAAGTTAAGTTTGTAACTTTGCACAAAGTTATCTAGAGCTCATGGAATATTTATGTCAAACTTCATAAGTAATCAAGCATTGAAAATCAAAGTTATGCATAAGTTATTCCCTAATCTTAGGTTTAAAATAAAGATAAAAGTACATTGTTTCACACTAAACTTTATTAACCAAAGTTATAAAATTTGAAATCTAGTTTCTAACAAAACTAGTTTTGCCATTTTAGGATTTTTCTGTGAATTACTACGAATTTTACAAGACAGGAAATGCTTTCACATGAAATAACAAGCATCCTTTACACATCAGTCCCTGCGTTTTACATCTAACCCCCTAGGAGGAAAACACAGAGAGCAATTGAGTCCAGGCCATGGCCGGCGGTGGGGGGGGGGGGTACAGGTCCGGCCAAATTCGGCCGTAGGGGTCGCCGGCGGTGAGGGGAAAAGGGAGGGGGAGCACGAGGAGGTCCTGCGCTACCTGTGGATGGTCTTGGAGGGGATCAAGGCGGCCGAAGGAGTGCCGCCCACGGAGGACAGAACCGGCGGCCGGTGGCGCACGGCGGCGGGGAGCTTCCGGCGGGCGAAAGAGGGAAGGGCCGGGCCGGGAGGCTGCAGTGGGGCACAGGGAAGCCTACGGTGCGGTCAATTTAGGGAGGAAAGGAGCGGAGGGACGAGCTCCACGAGGGACCGAGCTCACGGCGGCGCAATGGGGGGGGCGGCGGGCTCTGTACGCGCGCGAGGTGCCCTGGGCGGCTCTTTTATAGTCAAATTGAGAGGAGAGGAGGGGGCACGGGCGAGCAGAGCCTTATCTGGGAGTTGCTACGGGGGAGAGGAACCTCGGAGGTGCGGCGGCGGCAGGGGACACCGGTGGCGGTGCGGCAGTGCCGCAGGCGCCGTGGCGCGCGGGCAAAACGCCAGCAGGGGAGAGCTGAAGCAGTGAGAGGGTGGGGCGGCAACGCGTGGCAGGGGGGGGGGCACGGGAGGTGGCCGGCGGTGGCCGGGATTCAAGTACTGCGCCGGCGACAGGAGACTCAGAGCAGAACAGGGGAGCAGAGACGCCAGGAAGAAGAAAGGGGAATGAACTGAATTGTAGACTGATCTGTAAATTTAGAGAAAGGTAGGGACCTTACTGTAAAGGACTTGCAACTTTTAAACCAGTACTCAAATGAAGATGGTCCAAAAAGCAAAAGTGCATGGTTTCTCAAACTCTACAACTTCTCTTTAAGGTTCATCTGCATTTGAGCAATAGTTTTGGAGATAACATAGACTTAGTAATAATTTCATATTTTATGTAAATCCCTAAGTAAAGTTACTTTTACACATATACCCTATGGTAATTTCATATATATTTTTGCAATTTAACCACAGATATCACTTTTGCAAACTAACCCTTATGCTTTTTAAACTCTTACCCCTTCTCCATCCATTTTGCATAAAAGGACCTTTAGTTAATATTAATTACATAAACATCCCTTCTTCCATAACATTGCATACATGAAATACACATTTACCATACTTAAAACATACAACATACCAAAACTCTAGTGTGTGACCAAGCTAATTACCTGAGTGTCACAATTGTACATCATTTTTTAGTTTTGTCAAGGTGAAATTTTTATAATGACCATATTTATAGAAATATTGATTTTTTTTTATGAACCATAGTTGACTAGATGTAACAAGGCGTGACAACATGGCATGCTACGTAGGATGAAGAATTAAATTGAACCGGATGGAGAAGTTTGAGGATTGAAATGATTTTTTGGAAATTTAGGAACAAAGTTGAGCTTTGAGCTCCGGCCGGAAATTTTTGGTCAAAATTAACTATTCCACATGTTTTCTCTCCACGGCCCCTGCCTAGCCTCTAGTTCTGCCACTGCCCAGCCTCCACGCCGACCCGCCACCTGAGCCCATACGACCCAAACTTACCCCCGCACCGCCCTCCCCTCGGCCCCGTGTTGCTTCCCAGCCGAACCCCGGCCACCTACCTCGCTGGAGACTGAGCTCCACAGCCGCCCAAGGCCCTGCTCGCTGACAGCCCCCTTCCGACCACCTCCAGCCCCAACTCCCGCACCAAACCGGTCGCAGGTGATCCCCTCATACTCTCCCACCACTTCACCGCCGCTGGCGAGCCCTCCCCACGCTGGATTTTGGCCTCCACCATGGCAGCTGCGCCCAAGGGCCATATTGCAAGTCTTGAGCTCTTTTTAGGGTCCTAGGTGCAAGAATCCAGGGACCTGTTCGTAAGGCACAAATATGTTTAAATGAGGTTTGAATCTGCAACTTGTAAACTCAACATAAAATCATAGAAAAATAATACAAATGCAAGATTAAATTTTTTGGGTTCCTTGTTCGAAGATCTACAACTTTCCTTGCATACTCATCTTCAGTTTATAAACAGTTTTTGCTCTAGATTAAGTGTTAGCTTAATTAGCTTCTTTTTGTATCTTTTTAATGAGGACATGCCTAGCATTCACTCATCTTCAAATGAAACTCCACTTGATATAGCTGGTCCAATTACAAGGAGTAGAGCTAAACAATTGCAGAAGGAAATTCATTCTCAGGTGAACGCTAACCTTATGTTTAATAATCAGTCTATGTTGAATGAGCCTATGCTTTTGAGTTCTTGTTTCAATGTCCTTAGGAATGATGGAGTGTATGAACCAGCATGGGATCAAGATGGATTCAAGCCTCTGGACATCTGAACCAAGAAGCCTATGGTGTGCATGAATAAAATGGAGGTTCATCACCTTAGCATGGGAATGCAACCAGAAGCTAGATGACTGACACATGGTACGAATTCCAAGCATCACTGCGGACAGAATACAAGGAGTTAGACGGTGTTCAATAAGTGGATGGAAGCGTATTCAAGTCTACTTTCCAGTCCATCAAACGGTTCATTATTTGGATATCCTAATAAGGAGTTATGCTCATTTTAGTAACTGCTGCCAGAAGCTGAAAAGACGCGCGAACCAGCCACGAAATCCACTAGAGCATGCGCATGCAGCCATTTACTCAAAGCTGAATGCCCCTATCTCTATATATATCTTGTACTAGACAATGAAAAGTCAGATCTTATTTTATTGAATTCAGAATACACAAACTCGTGGAGTTTTGTTTATGCGTGAGTCTTGAGAGGCTTGCAACATTTGTTCTTTCGATTCCTGAGGGAGTTGTAGAACGCCGAACTGCGGTTCACCCAGTTCGTGCCTTCACGTCTATAGGGCGTGATTGCATGGGCTGTTACGTTGTTACGTGGAAGGGTGATTGTCTCGGTAGTTCGTCGCGTGGACAGCCTCGCGGTGCGCTGCCTCTTCACCAGGTCACGCAGCGACAATTTATCAAGTTCACAGATCCTACGAGAAGATCGGGCCACAACAAATTGCTACACGTGCTGCCTAGACGTGAGCATATCATCTGGTATCACAGCCTCCGTTTCCTCAGTAGGATTGTTCTTGTTTCTGGTAGGATAGATTTTATATACCTACTGTCCACTAATAGCCAAAAAGAAAACCTACAGCCCAAATTCATACGTGCTACTGATTTTGTAGTTTGCTTTATCGAGTTTTAATCCTTTAAGATTTGTCTAGTTGCTGAATTTTTTTTCCCCTCATTGTTCTAGCTGTTATCTTTGTTCCATCCCATCCTTGATCTGATCGTCTTTGCTTGCTGCATATATATAACAAAAAAATACCCACCCGTCCCACCCTTGTTTTCTACCCGCCACATATTCCCCTTCCGAGTTTCTTGTTTTTGTGCTGCACCATCCATCTTGGTTGATCCTTGTGCACCCCTCAGTTGAAAGTTTTGCTGTGTTGTCACAAATCTTAAAAGAAAAGATGTATATTGGTTAAAAGAAGGACTGAAAACAACGAGTTCTTGTTCAAAAAAAAAGGAAAGAAAAGAAATAAAAGAGAATTGTGTTCAGCACACCAAAAAGGGGTTTGGGCAGCAACAAGTTTCGTTTGGTGCAATTGGTGTTCATCTATCCACTTCCTACATCGTGTTCCTTTCTTTGTGCATCTTTTCCTTTATATTCAGCAACTTAGACTTGTGTTCTTGGATTATTATTCGGTTTTGCATAACTACATTTATCAGCGCATTCCACTTACATATTACCCCACCAAGCTCCACTTAAAACGCGCCGTGAGTTGTTGCACCATCGTTGCTGTTACAATCACTCTTCCACTACAAATTGCAGCCCCGGTTCTTGCTCTTTTCAGGGAGAGAAAGAACTTGTTTTGTAAGTGGTGAGGGAGTGATTCCACATATATTTTGTCCTATTACTCTCTCTCTTTGTTACTAACATGGCAGGAAATGAAGATTCCCCTTCTCACACTGTGTCTGCACAAGAAATTCAGGAAGTGCGTGCACAAATGCAACAATTGATGCAAGGGATGCAAGCGCTTCAGCGATCACTACAGCAGCAACATGGGGAGCATCCACCTCATGATGATGAACACATTGAGGATGATGATCAACATGCCGGTGGCGGTGGTGGTGGTCGTGGCCGAGGATTCGCTGCTGGTTTTGATAACTTTGCAGGTGGCCGTGGCCGAGGATTTGCTGCTGGTTTTGGTCATGCACGACGTGTTCCTGTTGGGCATCCTCCTGATCTTGATGCTGAACATGGAGGTGATCCTTATGGTCGCCGTGGTGCATATGATGATCATGGTGGTGATAACTTTGGCCGTTTTGGAGCCCGTGGTCGTTATGGTGATCACCGTCGACGTCATCATGAACGACGTCACAATGATGATGGTTTGGGCAAGGTTAAAGTGTCCATTCCTCCATTCAGCGGCAAGGAGAATGCTGATGATTACTTTGAATGGGAAACCAAAGTGGAGCAACTATTTGATTTGTATGATTACCCTGCTGAAAAGAAGGCAAAGCTTGCAGCCATTGAGTTTAAAGGTTATGCCATAACTTGGTGGAATCAGGTCCGTACTGAATATCAAAGAGTTGGGCATGATCGTATAACTTGGGAAGACATGAAGAGGGAAATGAGACGTCGTTTTGTTCCTGCATATTATTCTCGTGATCTACATTTGAAACTGAAACGTCTTGTGCAAGGTACTCGCAGTGTTGATGAATATTTTCAGGAATTGGAAATGTGCTTACTTCGTACAGGGATAACTGAGGATGAGGAATCAACAATGGCTCGGTTTCTGGTTGGCCTCAATAAACCCATTGCTGATAAAGTGGATATGACAAATTACACTTGTCTCACTGAGTTGGTTCATTTTGCAAAGAGGGCTGAACGACAAGTTGCTACGTCTTACAAATACAATGCTTCATGGCGTCATTCCCAACAGCAAGGAGATGTCACTCCTCAATTCCAACAGCAAGGAGCTGCAACGCCCAAATCCTCATCTCATGGAACAAATAGATCCATTCCACCTTCTTCCAAACAATTGGATACGAAAGGTAAAGCTGTGAGTTCAAATCAGCCCACTTCTTCTACTGTAGCCACCCAACGCAAGACAAGCAAGATTGAGTGTTTTAAGTGTGGTGGTCATGGGCATAAACAAGCTGAATGTCCCAATCGTCGTACTATTATTGCCCTTGCTGATGGTTCTTATGATTCACAAAGTGAAGAGGAGGATGAGCTTACCAATGTATTTTCAGATTTTAATATTGACACTTGTGAGTATTCAGCAGAGGATGGTACATTTGAGCTAGGTCTGAATTGTTTAGCAATTCAACCTATTCCAACTTTTGCTCACAATGACATGTTACAAGATGTTATTTCTCCATCTTCTGACGAGATTACTAGTGCTGATTTTGATGAGTTGCTTGCTGATTTTCCTGATTTCGAGCCTTCTACAATGAATACACCATCTCCTTCTTTGGTGGTTAGGAGAGTTCTTTCCACTCAGTTTGTTGCTGCTGAACAAGGACAACGCCATAATTTATTTCAGTCCCGATGCAAAGTACAAGGCCAAGTGTGCCGTTTCATCATAGATGGTGGGAGCTGCAATAATATTGTTAGTGCTTTGCTTGTTGAGAAGCTTGGTTTGCAGCCACGTCGCCATCCACATCCGTACCATATGCAATGGCTGAATAATTCCGGGACAGTTAAGGTTTCAGCCATGATTCGTTTGTCATTTTCCATTGGTGATTATCATGGAGAGGTGGATTGTGATATTGTCCCCATGCAAGCATGCCATTTGCTGCTTGGTCGGCCCTGGCAATTTGATGTGGACTCAGTGCATTTTGGACGGTCTAACAAATACACTTTCATTCACAATGACAAGAAGGTGGTTCTTGTTCCATTATCTCCAGAGGAGATACATACTTCAGATATGGCTCGCAAGAAAAGAGAGGAATCAGACAAAAGAAAATTGAGTGAGACCCCCAACCCAAGTAAGGGAGAGAGTTCTAACCCATCCAGCCACATAAAGCCTCATGCCAATCCTAAACAGCCACGCCACACTGAGTGTCTCTTTGTGAGCAAGAGTTATTTGAGAGAAGTGAGAAACACCACAACCCCATTCTTTGTGCTCTTGCACAAGGAGGTCCTACTTTCAACTCACGATTTACCTTCATCGCTGCCTAGTGTTGTTCTTGATCTCTTACAGGACTTCGAAGATGTTTTTCCTGATGAGATACCAGCTGGACTTCCTCCACTCCGTGGAATTGAGCATCAAATTGATTTGGTACCAGGTGCTTCGCTTCCAAATCATCCAGCCCACCGCACCAATCCTGAAGAAACAAAGGAAATTCAGCGACAGGTAAAAGAGCTTTTGGACAAAGGGTATGTTCGTGAATCCTTATCACCATGTGCAGTTCCCGTTCTTTTAGTCCCAAAGAAAGATGGCTCTTGGCGCATGTGTGTTGATTGTCGTGCTATCAATGCTATAACTGTTCGATATCGCCATCCCATTCCACGACTTGATGACATGTTAGATGAATTGAGTGGTTCTATCATTTTCACCAAAATAGATTTGCGTAGTGGTTATCATCAAATCCGCATGAAACTTGGTGATGAATGGAAAACAGCGTTTAAAACTAAATTTGGTCTCTATGAATGGCTTGTGATGCCATTTGGCTTGACAAATGCTCCTTCAACTTTTATGCGCTTAATGAATCATGTTTTACGAGCTTTCATTGGCAAGTTTGTTGTTGTTTATTTTGATGATATTCTGATCTATAGCAAATCATTTGATGAACATCTTGATCATATCCATCAAGTACTTGCTGTTTTGAGGGAAGAGAAATTGTATGGCAACATTGCTAAGTGCACCTTTTGCACAGACCGTGTTGTTTTCCTTGGCTTTGTTGTTTCCGCAGATGGTATTCAGGTTGATGAAGAGAAGGTTAAAGCAATAAAGGATTGGCCTACACCGGTAAATGTGAGCCAAGTTCGAAGCTTTCATGGTCTTGCAGGTTTTTACAGGCGTTTTGTTAAAGATTTCAGCATGATCGCTGCACCCCTCAATAATTTGACAAAGAAGGATGTTCCATTCAAGTGGGGAGATGAACAAGACCAAGCCTTCAATGAGCTGAAAACAAAGCTTTGTGAAGCACCGCTGCTACAACTTCCTGATTTTGGTAAGACATTTGAGATCGAATGTGATGCAAGTGGTATTGGCATAGGAGGTGTACTGCTGCAAGAAGGTAAACCTGTTGCCTACTTTTCTGAAAAGCTAAATGGTCCACATCTGAATTACTCGGTTTATGACAAAGAGCTTTATGCCTTAGTTCGTGTTTTGGAAGTTTGGCAACATTACTTGTTACCTAAAGAATTTGTAATCCATTCTGATCATGAAGCTTTGAAATATCTTAAAAGTCAAGGCAAGCTGAACCGTCGACATGCTAAATGGATTGAGTTCATTGAAACGTTTCCCTATGTTGTCAAACATAAGCGTGGTAAAGATAACATTGTTGCTGATGCCTTGTCTAGAAGATGTGCATTGATTACACAACTAGATACAAAAGTGCTTGGTTTGGAATCCATTAAAACACTTTATGCTGCTGATGCTGAATTTAAAGAGCCTTTCTCTCGTTGCATTGATGGAAAAGGTTGGGATAAATATTATGTGCATGATGGCTTCTTGTTTCGGACTAACAAAATATGCATTCCAGCTTGTTCGATTCGTCAAGTTCTTTTGCAAGAAGCACATGCAGGTGGACTAGCTGGTCATTTTGGTGTCAAAAAGACATTGGACATCACTGATGTTGATTTTTGTACAGTAGGTTAGTCCTTGGATAATTAGCTCTGTGAAAAGGAATCATCCCTAGATCTGTCCCCTAGCTATAGTTTTCATTAGATCTTAATTTATGCATTAGATTGATAGATGTATTTGTGTACAATGTTCTACAATCATGCTGAAGCTGAAATGTTTACAGCAGTGTTTTCTTGATGTATAGATGCTATGGGAAAATGTTGAGATATTTTACCCCTGTCTAACATGCTCATATGATTTTAGCTAGGATAAAATGCATTAAATAAGTTTTAATAGTTCTTATGCTTAGAACAATATGAAAGTTTCACCAATGACTAGTTTTAATAAGATAGTCATGCTGGAAAAGTTTGGAGACCAAATTGGCAGTAGAACTACGGCTAAAAATAAATCTTTGCTGGTGTAGATCTGTTTTGTTTTATTTCCTATGCCCTGTTAGTTGTACAATAAAATCTTAAAAATTCACAGTAGAATCACTGTATGTTTGTAAGTTCTGTGTAAAAATTTTAGTAATAGCACTTGCTTGGTTTGTCCTGAATAAATGAATATAGATTCTAGTAGTAGGTGCTTACATTATTTTTCATAACTAATCTGCTGCATAAAAGGATCTAAAATTTTTACAGTAAGTTTGTTACTTAATGATGTACTCTGCATAAAAATTTCAACAACAGAACCTACACCTAGAATTAGAAATGAGTACCACATGTTGCCTTATGATTGTTGTTGGAAAAATAGAAAGTTCCTCATAGTAATGAAGTGATGAAAACACCACACTTACCTAATGAAGTAAGTGAAACTGGTTAATACTCTATAAATGATTGCTCAAGGAAATATTAGTAAAATATTCTATGGAATGACTTGGAGTTCTATTGGATTGAACTTTATCGTGAAATGTTAATTCATCTTTTTCCATCATTACAACTCATACATGTGCATTTCATATAGACACGACTACTCTCGTTGACTGAACGTACGCTGATTCCTGAGTCAGAGAGTGGGCAGCGTGAAGCTAATCTTAATCTAACTGTAGTCGTCGAATATCCAAACCAAAGTTTGGAAGAGCCCAAAGCAAACTCTGCCTAGGAAGGCAAGCCCCGGAGCATAAACCCTATTTTCAATTATGCAACATTTATACTTCTATGTACTTGTGCACTTACGTTTATAGGAGTTTGTTGAAACCATAGTTTGCATGATTCTAGTTCCTATGTTTGAACACTAATATGAGTAGGTCGCTAGATTGCCATGCTAATAGGGTTTCGGTAAAGTCGAGTGATTGCCTGTCACTCGCGAGATATAGAAGTTGCTTGTTTACTTATGTTGGTACGATATTCATGATGATGATTGAGGCCCCATCTTTGTAGCATAAATGGCTAGGGCCGAAGTGTGTGGTAGTGGTGGTCAAGGTTTTGAACGTACGATCCACATCACATACTGAGAATATGGTAATTGGTAAGCTTAGTACCTGATTGAACCGGGGCGTGGACTTTTTCCCCATCGTCTTGACTTTATTCCCAGGAGGCCTAATGGTGAGTGCATGCATAGCGGCCACATCACAGAGATATCCAGAGATCGTGAGCTTTATACTCAAGGGGGGTGGGCCTTGTTCCACGAAACAGGAATAGAGGGGAAAAGTTGCACGATTAACTTGTTGTGGTCCCCGTGCGTGTGTTTAGGTTTGCCTTGCAATATTAAGAAATTCAATTCGAATCATCCGTTTCTCGCGGTCATTGAGACTGCTTGATTCTTTTACCACATAGAGTAAGAAGTGAAACAAGGATGATGGTTATTAATACTGATGTTGTATGTTCAAATTAATTCCTCCCACCATGTATGATGTTGGATGGTTGCGAACATAGAATGGTTAATCAAACTAGAATTTAAACTAGAACTTGAAACTAAAACTTAAAAGTAAGGACTTACTCTTTATTGCTTTTCGGCAAAACAAACCCTCAAGCTAAAAGTCTTGCATGATTAGGAGTCGGCTAAGTATATACCACTAGTCGGGTAAGACTTGCTGAGTATTAGTATACTCAACTTTGCTTGTGGCATTATTTTCATGTGAGACTTTTGAGGACATGGTTACTAGCTTGACTTGACCGTGTACTCTTCCTCCTGGTCGGTCGGTGGAGTGGGATCCGTCCCCAGCCAATGATGATCGCGCTGATTGATGTCGTGTACGGGCTTCATCATAAAATCTTGTATCATCGTTAGAACTGTCACTTTATATTCGTTGCACTGTTGAACTTTGAAGTACTTGTTTCATAAATTTGAACTCGGTTTGTAATAATAATTCATGTTGAACTCTGTGATGTAAAAGTTACGGATTGTTATAATCTCTGGGCTTATCTTTGTGTGGGTAGCATGTATGCTTTGTTTCGATCTTAAAACTGGTGGTTGCATCGGGATGTTACCCGACAAACTGTCGATTTACTCCGTTTTAAGTACATGTTAGCCGGATTACCTTTATGGTGATGATTAGCGTACTTGAGCCGGATTAATTCAGGCGGTTCCGCCACAAGTTCACATAGTTGACATTTCTTTTAGTATCTTTCTATGAGTTCATCTATGAATGATTTATAAAGAAGAAAATCTTCCATAGGATAGGACACTACCATCACTATTTGAACTTCATTATATGAATGCTAAGGCCTAAGTGAACACTTATTTTGAGACGTTGGAGTAAGCATTAGTATTTGGCTCTAATTGTTGGAGGTGATCTAACTACACATATCTTCAGAAATAAGAATTTATGACCATCACTCTAGCATACTCTAGGACCAGCGGCTTTGCACATTTTGCACTCGCTAGGTCATAACTCTTAGCCGTGCATTTCAAATTTTTAGCTAGATATGTTCACATAGGATGGAAATGGAATTGTATGAGTCATGAAACTAGAACTAATTGATCATACTCATTTTAGACACCGACACAATTTATTATTCAAACTTTAACTATCAAATTATGTAAATGAAATTTTAACATATATTATATATATAAGACAAGAATTATATATTATAAAGTTATTTTGTGATGAAGAATCTACCGATCCTCCTCGCCGTCTTCACTAGGTAGAGTTTTGGAAAAATCGCCGAGGGCCTCTCCTCTCTCTCACAAGTACCGGCGGCAACTCAACAAACTCGATTGGAGGGTACCACAAGACTTACAACCTCCGAATTTACATCTCTTGGTGTGTGCAAGCACCAACAATAAAGAGGTGTGCAAACCTTGCCTAACTCTATTCTAACACCCAGAGCAATGCACTAAGAGGCCTAAAGCATCACTAATCAAGCCCTAAGAATTTGCTAACTACCTTAATCATCTCTTCATCACTTCGGTGGATAGAGCACTTAAAAATGTATAGGAACCAAGACTATAGCTTCTCTAACTCCCTTTAAATGGCCGGGCATATGGTCTATATATAGCCACAAACAAGAAACAAGCTGTTGCATCTCAAGGCTGCAATTTTGCACCTCATCGACTGATCTTGTGGTGCACGGTGGTAGCACCGAATTGGGTGGTGCTAGCCATGCTGACTCAGGTTGGCAACAGGGCGGATTGGGGCTGGAGGAACAACCTTGTCCCCGCCCTAATCCTCGATTTGCAATCCGCAGCCCAGACCCAAACTCTTTATCGGGGCAAAATTGTTCCCTAGCCCGATTCTCGTGGATCGCGGATGCCGACTAGAGCACCATGGGGACGACACACACTGGAGGACACGCGCATAACCGGGGGCCTTGTCCGCGCCGCCCTCGTTTCCGACCGTGGCTTCACTACACGCCACCCATGCTCGGCTTTGTCAGAGCCGCACGCGGACAGCCGTGAGCAGGCGTGCATTCTTAGCCACTCGAGAGCTAGAGGCAGTGGACGGCAGGCTGGCAGCCATATGCTTAGGCGCTAGCAACAACGGATGGTGGCCGACGTCGATGTGCCAAGCAGGCGGCAGGCATGCATGGCTGCATGTTGCCCTACTCGAGCCTCGGGCAGCCACCGATCGGGCCTCTAGCGCTAGTGGCGGCAGCCGACCAAGAGATGGAAAGAGGAGAAGAGATAGGAGATTCGGAGAGAGAAAGGAGATGAGTGTTGCCAGCTTACAATTTCCAACTTAGTCATATTGTGCTGACTATTTCAACGGGCCATGTACTATTTTGGGTTCCCATGAGGCTCCACGGGTCAAATTCCCCCTGCCCCCACCACAGAACCCACCCTGGAAAAGTTTCATATTGGCTCCACCACCCTCCACCCCTAGGGGAAAATGGTCCCCCGTCCCCACTATTAACGGAGTGGCTATGGGGAAAATTGTCACCCTAAACATCGACTAGCCATTGGGCCGATGCATTGTGGACCTTCTTTGCATCACCTACTGATCCGGTGATACCATTAATAGACATGACCGAATGAGCCGGTCATTCCAGAGCCAACCTTCTTCACTACCATAACCACTGACTAATGGTGGTGTCCCTTATGGACATGACCAAATAGGTAAGTCATTCCAGGAGCATTTTCCTGTTGCCTGTTGATCACTGATTGATTCGGTTCTCTCACTGATACTTTTCCAAAAGGGTCGGTGGCCCAGTTCTTCTTCAACACGTACTCTACAGCTGACTAACTCATTCAGTTATACAATTGAAAAGCATCAGTCAAATACAATAGTGAGAGATCTTCAATGTTTCGACTTGTTTATTCATGTGTCATTGTTTGAACTTCTTTTTCTTAATATTTTCCATCATTTGGGTGCCTTAGAAAAATTCTCACTAAATTTTTACTATGATTTGGATATTGTAGAATTCCTCTAAGTTTTTATTTTTTTTCTTTTTTTACTTTCATTTGGATGGATCGAAATTCATCCTTGGAACCTATAAGCACCTAAAAAAGCATGTCTTAACACATTAGTTCCAATGATCAAGTTGTCATTCAATCACCAAGATCACAAATAATTAGGCCTGAGGATTCCGATCATTCAGAAAAATCGGGTTGGGTAATTAAGGTAATAAAAAATTTGGACAATGAGAACTGCTACCCGAAATCCACCCGAGAAAAGGAATACCTAAAAATTCAGGTTCGAGCATCGGGTAATCCTATTTACCTGATGTATGATTACAATCTTCGTCGAGCACTCGAGTTTTTGCTGGTGACCTGGTGTCCACCTTGCGCCCATGCCCCCTGGGCGCATGTCAGTGGTGGCCGGGGTTATGGGCGTGGCTAGGGGCCTAGGTGCACGAGCGAAGCAGGGAGCGGCTAGCCGATGTGGGGCGAGGGGCGTTGGGCGTTGCGGCTTCGGGATGCCGCGCTGGGCAAGGGGCCGGCAAGTGAGGGACATGGGGCAGTGGCCATCAGCAGGCCGCTGCACGGCAGGCCGAGGGTGGCCAGGGGTGCTACGAGGTGGTCGGCTACGGGCGATGGTGCGCCGGTGCTCGGTGCCTGCTTGGGCTCGCCTAGCGACCGGGTGTGCAGACGGCTTGGTGCCTGCTTCGGCTCACTCTAGTTGATGGGGGAGGGGGGTTGTGTCATACCCTGTTTTAAAAAAGAAAACCAAATGCTACCTATATGTATGCCAGGATCAAATTTCATACATACAGTGACATCATCAGTAAATAACAGCAACAGTATCACGTAAAGACTTACAAGTCTATCAGAGATAAACACTTAATCCTAGAAAACACTTAATCCTTGAAACGGAGGCTTCAAACTTCACAGGCAAACGACCGGAGGCTGCGTACGCCTAGAACTCAGCATCATCTTCAGTAGACTTCACACCTTCTTCTTCTAAGTAGCGGTTAGCAAGGGTGAGTACACTTATAGTTGATACTTAGCAAGCCCACAAGAAATAACCAGAATAATGATTTAAATCCATCTTTAAGTTTATTAATCATGTGAGGGTCCAGAGTGCTCTTGACCGCGAGCACGACTGATATATCAGTTTTAGACACTTTGTAGAGGCTGTACACTTTCACCACAACTCGCGTAAAAGTTCAGAAGAACTTTGGACCCAACCATGTTGTGCTAGCTAGGCACAATAGCACACTTTCGAGGTGTGATTGCATAGGGATGCTACGAGGCCTTTACAAAGATTTTCTAATAAGAAGTAGCCCGCTATGGTTTCCGGAGCAGTAGCAGAGCATAAACCTCCCTAAAGGGCATAGTGTCTTAGCAAAGCCCACTTCCCAAGAGGACCGGATTATGCCCCATCTACCGCCGCCCCTTTTGCCCTTTCGGTAAGACTGCTTCCAACTAGAGTCTCTAATTAATTAGCCAAGACCTCGTGGTTGTACTGTTTTTCTAAGTGGTTCTCCATGTTCCAATTAATACTAGGTATTCTTATAAATAAGCATAGATAGAAGGATGGTTAGGGTTACTAGCCTTTCTCCAACCAAAGTTACTCTTACTGCTCTTTAGCCCTTGATCTCTTGAAACTCTTGATCTTCAAGCTTTCGAACAGCACTCTTTCTTGAAGTAAACATCGAACACAACCATACAAGTAAAACAAACAAGTACAGGAACAATACACCAATCACATAAAAGCTTTAAAAGAGCATACTAAAGGATAGGCTCGATTCTATGCATCACGCGAACGCAAGCAACGCTGAGAACGAAACTAAGGTTGAAAAGCCACAGCTATCGAAAGATTTGAATTATAAAAGAAAATAAAATAACTATAAGCTTCATTTATTTTAAATAGAAAACACATGTAAGGATATTTGAAAGAAAATATCCTGGATTATAGTTAACTCATATTATACTTGCATTTGTAAAGACGAAGTTGAACTTAGCAAATTTGATTTACAGTTGTCTATGTATAAATTACACTAATTAAACAATTAACTAGAAAAGAAACTTATGAGAACATCTAAACGCATAGCTTTATGATTCATGGTGAGCTAAACAAATTATTTTTAAAAACACATTTAAGTTGGTATTAAGCATATTCAATTGTGAAAACCGAGGTAAACATCTAATTAGCTTTTAATTAGAAAAACTAGATGAGAGAACATTAATCAAATTACATCTATATTTAAATTTTAAAATAGGACTACAACACAACGACACTACTAAACGATAGCCTATTTGAAAGACTAACGTAACAAGAATGGGTTGAAACGGATCTAAAACGCGGAAACTATGGGAGAAACAAAGACGCATGGATCTATACGTGGTTAGCCGTAGAAATTCAGGGGCTAGCTGAAGGAAACTAAGGGCTAGAACCTAATTAAACCTAAAGCATAGGGTTAGATTTGTAAAAAGATAGGGATGGGAAGGAGGGTTATATTTTGGAAAAGCTCAGGGGCTAAAACAGAAAAACAAGGGCTGTTTTATAATAACTTTTGAACGAGGGTGGACTGTTTGTAGATTTTCAAAAAATAGAGGGGCTCTTTTGCAAAAAGGCTAGGGCTGACCGGTATGGTTTAGGTTTGACTCTGGTTGGATTTGTTCTGGGCCGTTGATCCGCGACCGGACGGCGCAGGCACAGGGGGGGCTTCGGGCGGCGGCGCGGGTCGCCGGTAGCGAGTGGGCGCAACGGCGGGTCACCGGAGATGCTCGAAAATGAGCATCCGGCGTCGGTTCAACTTGAGGTTTGACCTGGGAGAGAGAGCGCGAGATGAGGAATGCAGTGGATGGGTCGGGGAGGTGAGCTGGTGCGGCGGAGGAGGCGCACGGCGACGAGAGTGGCACAGTTGCTCCGGCGAGCAATCGCCGGCACTAGAGGACGAGAGGGAGAGGGGAAACGGAACCGTGGGACTCCTTACCACCTTACCACGTCGCGAAGCTCCGGGATTGCTCTAAGATGGCGAAGAGGTGACGGAGTGGTGGGGCTACGGCGTGGCCGAGCTCGGGTGAGCACGGCGGTGGAGCTGCGGCGCAAAGGAGAGGGAGTGCGAGGTGCAGGAGCTCGGGATGGCAAAGCAGGGGCTTGGCACAGCTTTTATAGGCCGGGTGAGGGAGCGGAGTGGCCGGCAGGGGAGGAGACGGCGGCGCTCGTTGGCCGGCCATAAAGGCCGTGATTGCGCGCGGCCGTTTGCGGCGCGAGCGGGGGAGATGAGGGGACGCAAGGCTCGGTGCCCCGAGCCATGATGACGAAGTAAAGGAGAGGAGGGGGGTGGCGCGGAGGAGTAACGGCCATGCGACATGGAGGTGTTGGGCGGCCGGAGGTGGAAGGAGGAGCTGACGGTGGGGCCCCAGTGTCAGCGGGAGAGAGGGAAGGGAGGCGGGGCCGCGGGTGTGACGCCCCGAAAATTTCAAATTTAAACTACGCGTTAAAGTGTCCTGACCGAAAATTTATTCGTCGTAAAACCCTGACTCTCTCCGTTTCACCGTCACACTGACGGCCGACGCAAGCCTGACCGCCATCCCATCCCGCACCGCTCACGCGCTAGAGTAATTCGTAAAAAATGGTTCGACGACAAAACCCTAACCCTAACCGGATCGCTGTCCCATTCCGCATCACGTGCGACCGCCCGCTGCGATTAGCGCCGGCGCTCCTCGTGCAGCGCGCGAAATCCGCGTGCGCGTGGCCGACCGGCCACGGTCGCCGCCGCGACCGGCGCCGACACGCCCCCCCCCCCTCTCTCTCCCTCTCTCCTTTTCCTTTTTCTCTCTCCCATTTCTTTTCCCCAATCTCTTTTTCTCTTTTTTTCTTTTCCATTCTTCCTTTTCCTTCCTTCTTTCTTTTTCCCCTTCCTCCCTTCTCTCTTTCTTTCCTGTTTCCCCTGCCGCGTGCCCGAACGCCGGCCGGCCGCGCGCCCGCGCTGCCCCGGCCGTGCTGCGCGCACGCGCCCGCCCCGCGTGCCCCGCGTGGACGTGCGCCGTGCCGCGCCGTCCGCGCATCGCGCCGTGCGCCTGGCCCGCGCACGCGCGTGCTCGCCCCCGAGCGCGGCCGAGCCGCCCGCCGCGACGCCGCACCGTCCGTCGCTGGCCCCGGCCCGGCCACTGCCTCGCCGTGCGCATGCTGCGGTACGCACCGCCCCGCCCCCTGGCCCGCGCCACGCTGCGCCGCCCGCGCACGCGCGCGCGCCGCCCGTCGTCAGCCGCGCCGCCCGCCGCTGTTCCCCGCCGCACCCCGCGCGCGCGCCCGCCCTGTGCTCGCACAGCCCCTTCCCCACGTGCCCTACGACGCCTCGACGCCCTCGCTGCACGCCGCGTCGCGACGACAGCAAGCGGCCGAGGCACCATTAATGGCGCCCGCACCAGCCACCGTCGCGACCACCCCTCCACCGCCTCCCCCGGGTTATAAATAGGGCCCCCGCGTAGCCCCGACGACCACCAACGCCCTAGCCACCGCGCGCCTCCCTCCCCAAAGCTCGCAGCGCCACCGCCGCCTCTGGCTCTGCCGCCGCCCGCCGCCCGCCGTGGGCACACCTCCCTGCTCCACCCCAGCACGTGGTGAGTGGGGGAATCGGCTCCCCTCCTCCCCCTCTCCCTTTTCCCCCTCAGCCCCGAGCCACCCCGGGCCCCGGCCGCCGGGATTTGGCCGGCGCCCGAACCTCCCTTCCCTCCCCTGTTTTCTGTCAACGGGAGGAGGAAGAAGGAGGGCAAGTTTGCCCAAAACCCCCTGCCTTTCCCCTATTTCTCTCAAGAGCCTTTCACTCTTTACATTTGTTCGCGAAAGAAACCCTGCCCTTTCTGATAATCCAAAATACACCCCCCCACCATATAAACCTAATATCAAATAAACTTTCCACCACCTTTTAATGAGCCTCAAACATTCTCTAAAAATTACGACCAAGTCCTTTCCATACCATATATAGTTACGAATAGGCCCCTGGACCCCGTTTAAACCCTAAAACCCTCTTTAGCGCGTCATTTTATGCGCGAAACGACCTCCGATTGACCCGAAACTTTACCACGCCCTTTCTAGTATAGTTCTAACCACGCCATTAAGAAACCACCCAAAAATATTACCCCTACCTCCGTAACTAAATTATTTCCGATTCAAGCTCAACGATAAAAGCTTTTAGTTCTCTCGCTTGATTGCATGCCTGTTTGTTTGCGTCGTAGGACACGGAGTGAACGAGGAAGTTCCCGACTGCGACCAAGCAACCGAGGACCAGTTCTGCGACCCCGAACCCGAAGGACAGTGCTTCGATCAGGACCTCCCGCAAGGACTTGACGATGGCAAGTTCAACTCCACCCTTTGATGCATGTTTCTGTCCTAGTTTTTATAAACACAACCCAGAGGCCTGTTTTATAAAATTGCATGGTTTTGTGTGCTGAAAACATGGTAGGATAGCCACCCCTACTTGTGATAACCATACCTTGACTACCTGGTTTTGCAAAGAAAGTGTGTGTGCGTGTGGGAAGGGATAAAATGTGGTTTTGAAAAGTGAGTTAGACGGGATGGATGGCATTTCTGTGTGAATTGCCGTTGGTGTGCTCGTACCTGTGTGGTTGAGCGTGGAAGGGAGATATCCATCTTGTCACCCCTAAGGACCGAGTTGATGTGTCGTCTCACCTAGCTTCCTGTCGTGCAAACCACTTGACCGTTGTATGGGCAACGGCTTGGCCTAACCCCACTAGTTAGTCTGATAGCCATCAGGAGAGCTGGGAGCAACGGGTGATCAGGGAGACGGGATAAGCTCTGTGTGGCTTATGCCCCGGTTAAACCTCGGTGATAGGTCGAATGACCCCTTGATAGATCCCGTGGTGGCTAGTCAGGTCTAGCTAAGGTGGGTAAGGGCTTTGATGGGATCTGCACCGGCACTAAGGTGTTCGTGCTGTGGTACCCCACCTGTGGGTAAAGTTGCACACCTCTGCAGAGTTAAAAATCTATTCGAATAGCCGTGCCCACGGTATTGGGCAAGTTACGGTGTGGTCACATAACTAGTGTTTCTCTTTGGGAATGGATGGGCTGGTGTGAGTCGTTTGGAAAGTGTCCGGCAGTTGTGCCGTGTGCTACGGCGGACGGGGAGTCCGGTAGCAAATTAAAACTTGGATCCTGTGCGGATCGACACCATATGCTCTTTGGTACTAGAAAACTTGTTTTGGAAATATTTTAAAATAAACCTTTGCTTACAACTGAGTTTTCCGTAAATAAACCATGACCTTATCCTTGGATTATCCTGTGCATTAAATTCTGTTATACCCCCTCCGTGGGTGTGATTGGACTTGCTGAGTACGTTTGTACTCACCCCATTCTTACTTTTACAGCGGAAGACCCTGACTACGTCCCCGAAGACAACGAGTAGGGTTCCGTCCTACACCCAGTCGTGCCTGTGGATAAGGCCACCATTGGAGTTCCGCATGGTGCAAGACTCTGATGATTCCCTTTTCGTAGCTAGTGTAGTAGTGTGGGCTGTAGTTGTAATCCTCGCGATAGTGGCGCTTCACTGCCCATTACCGCGTAAAGCTGTACGGTGATGTACCATCTGATGTAATAAAGTGTTATCAGCCTCCTGGGACTGATAAAGCAACACTTTTAAGTCTTCCCTGATGAGGGGACGCTTCAGGTGGTATCAGAGCCGTAGGCTGGCCGTAGGACGTGACCCTAGGAGCGAGACCCCTTTTTCAGGCCCTAGAACTTGTCCCGATTTAGAAATTTTCTGCACAAACACTCACCACTGGTCTTTGCCTTGTTCCAGATGGTTGGCAATGGATGGGATAACGGAATCTGCCACGCAGAGCCCGGCCTCCCCAAGTTACTATTGCTCAGCCTGGAACGCGTTGGGATTATGGAACCACCGGAGTATGCCTACCGTGAGTACATCGCCGGAGGCACCCTTCAGTGCGACATGATGGTTTTTGTGGAGAGAAGCACCCGCTACCCTGATGTGGACCCTTGGTTCATCTCCACCGCTGGTTTCCGCTTCCCCGACACCTATCGAAAAGCCGCCCGTAAAGCCCTGCGACGGCTGCGTGTGCTCTACAGGCGCCACCTTCAGCGGACTCCTATGGGATTTTTCCCACCCGCTGAGGGAAGAGGACGCACTTGGATTGCCCGGATGAGGGGACTTGGACGAGAAGAAGAAGACCTAGAAGATACGGTCTCCCACCTGTCCATCTACCTTACTGGCTTGGATGCACTCTACCGCGAACAGGCGGCACAACTGAAGCGGCTAATCCATGGAATTGAAAAGATAACCCAGGAACTGGAGGAACAACGGACAAAAGCCGTAAGCGCCGAGTATTCCTTAGCCGCCCTCCAAGCCCAGATGCAAGAATACGAGAACCGCAACGGAATGGGTGGATGGATAGAGGAAGAAGAAGAAGAACCCATGGAAACCCATTGGGATAAGGGTACTCAGACCGAAAACGAGATGGATCGGTTCCTTCCAATAAAGAAGCGCTCTATCAGGACCGAGGAAGAATCCCCGTAATAGGATTAGCACTCCAAGCTAGAACCCAACCCTAATAACCCCGTGCCATGAAAATTGTATCCCCGTGTTGCAATAATAAATGCTATCCACTCCCTTTTGTGTCTGTGCTAGACTGTTTACCCTGTTCATGTTTCAGATGGTTGAGGAAGGATGGACCCAGGGCGATTGCCAAGCTGCACCTGGCTTTCCCGGCCTCTTAATCAACACCCTGGAAGGCCTTGGCGTTACAGAACGCCCGAGGTACTACAGCCGAGAGTACGAACACCATGGTACCCTCCGCTGCAGGGTGATCCTGGTCATCGCCAGGAGCAACCACTACCCTGACATCCAGCCCTGGCGAGTGATTGCCACGGGGTTTAGACACCAGGACACCTACCCCTTGGCCATCAGAAAAGCACTCCGTTATTTGTGCCGGATTTTTGAAGAACACCTCGCCCCCATGCCAGCGAAGTTCTTCCCGCCGGCCATCAGAACACCAGTCTGGGAGGCACGCATGAGAAACCTGGAGCGACGTCGCCATGAGGAAGGCCCCCTGTACTAAGTGGCCACTTACCTAGCCGCCCTGGACCAACTCTTTGATGAGCAAGCCAACCTTCTAAGGGAACAGACCCATCGAGCCGAGCAAGCAGAACTCGCAGTGAGATTACAGCAGATCCGAGCTGCCCACGCCGAGGCAAGGGCCGCAGCCGCGGTCAGCAGCGAAGCCGTCGCCCAAGAGAGCCTCAGGCAAGCCCGAGACCGGCGCATGCAAGATTGGACCCGAAGTGGAACACCAGTCCCGGCAATTGGAGAAGACCATGTTTTACTCGGGACACCCGTCATAGGATGGGGGACAATCTTCGGAAACACACAAGCCCCACCCGAGAACCCTGAAAGTTCCGCCGCCGCCGTCGAAGGAGAAGCTGCAGCGCAACCCTTGACTAATGGAAACCCAGAGGACGGCGAGCAAGGATCACTCACACTCCCCACCCCAGAAGAAGGCACGCCCCGCGAGTAGAATGACCGACGCCACCCTAGCGATGTACACCCCAACCCCTTTTGGCTTAAATCGTGCCCTTAGGCATGACCTCGGACGAGTAGTACGAGACCTGGTCCTACCCTTAAGCTGTAACCCCCTCGCAGTAATGAAGTTGTTTGTGCCTGTTGCTTGTGATGTTCTGTGCTGGTTTGTTGTGTGCTGCTTGTTTATATAGCTACTGGCAGGAGGTAGATTCTGCCCTATGTACGAATTAAACAACTTAAACATCACCTAATCGTAACCCCACTCTACCCAATCAACAGATGGTTCCCCGGAGCGTCACGAGAGCCTCCCGTAGCCGGAACCCCGCAGCCGCTGGTGCCGGAACACAGCCTGCTGGACAAAACCCTCCTCAGGCAGAACAAGAAGTAAGCCAGAACCGAGGGGAAAATCAAGGAGGAGAGCAACTACCACCACCCCCACCCCTCGGAGACCTAGCACAAATAATCCACAACCAGACCCTCATACTGGAAACACTGGCCAACGCCCTTGTTAACCGGCAACCACGAGGGCAGAACATGAACGACAAGCTGACAGCCTTTCTGAGGACCAAGCCACCCACCTTTGCTGGATCCTGTAACCCTTTGGACGCAGACGACTGGTTACGAGTAATCCAGAGGAAGCTCGAACCATTTGAATGCCAGGACCGGGACAAAGTCCTTCTGGCGGCCCACCAACTCACCGGAACCGCATTGGCTTGCTGGGAAAATTACTGTGCTGCAGCCGAAGATGCCACTACCATCACTTGGGGAGAATTCGTGAGGGAGTTCCACCGCTACCACATCCCTTCGGCCACCATGAAGCGCAAGGCGGACGAATTCCGCGCACTACAACAAGGAAGCATGACGGTGGAAGAGTACACCCACCGGTTCATAGAATTGGCCCGATATGCGCCGGAAGAGGTGAGCGACGACGATAAGAAGCAAGACATGTTCAAGAAGGGATTAAGCCCAGAACTCCGGACCTTGCTTACTCCACAGATCTATCCGGACTTCAACACCCTGATGAATAAAGCTATCCTCACGGAAAGGGCCAAAGCTGAGGAGAGAAAGGATAATAAACGCAAATTCCTGGAAAGTAAGGCCCGCCAACAGGACCGCTTCCAAAAGCCGAGGAACTCCAACTACACTGCACCAAGATCTCAGGCCCCAATGCAGTATAGGACTCGGTCCCAAGTGACAGGATCACGAGCCCCTGACACACAGCCTAGGAGCCAGAATACCATGAGGGCCCCGCAGAGCAATGCAAGTCTGGCCGCCTCCGACAACAACAATGTTAGGGCCTGCTTCAACTGCCGTGAAACAGGGCATTACATTGCCAATTGCCCTTATGCCAAGAATAAGCCGGCTACATCAGCCTTCTCCAACACAGTGAATGGACCCAGACCAGCCCTGACCGGTGCCAACCGAGTGCCTATCCGCAACAACGACAACAGCCAGCAGACGAAGCAGTCCCAGCCATCATTTGGATGAGCCCGCGTCAATCACATCGATGCGCAGGAGGCTCAAGAAGCTCAGGGCGTAGTGCTCGGTGAGTACCTAGTCAACTCAGCTCTGGCAACAGTACTATTTGATTCTGGAGCCTCGCACTCATTCATATCCTCAAACTTTGTGGAAAAACACAAAATACCTACAGTACTACTAAATACACCCCTATCAACCCGGACGCCTGGAGGCGACATCAATTGTCAATTAGGTTGTCCACGGGTAAGGATCAATTTAAGTGGGGTAGACTTTCTAGCAGATTTGGTAGTACTTAAGTCTGGGGGAATAGACGTGATCCTTGGAATGGACTAGTTAAGCCGACACAATGGTCTCATAGGCTGTACCGACAAAGTGGTACACCTAACAAACCTCGAAGGAGTACAAGTGATCTGCCATACACGGGACAGTAAGTTTGACCCAATGGTGTTTAGCATGGAAGCCAAGCCCTTAGAAGGAGTCCCGGTAGTAAACGAATACCCAGATGTATTCCCCGAAGAGCTTCCCGGTATGCCGCCGGACAGGGATATAGAGTTCGTCATAGACCTTATCCCCGGAACGTCCCCTATAGCCAAGAGACCCTACAGGATGGTGGCCTCTGAGTTAACAGAATTAAAGAAGCAACTAGAAGAACTGCAACGAATTGGCTTCATTAGACCAAGCTCGTCGCCATGGGGAGCCCCAGTGCTGTTTGTCAAGAAGAAAGATGGGAGTATGAGGTTGTGCGTAGATTACCGAGCACTGAACGAGGTTACCATTAAGAATAAGTACCCCCTCCCCAGGATTGATGACCTGTTCGATCAGCTAAAAGGAGCCAAATACTTTTCCAAGATCGACCTAAGGTCAGGATATTTCCAGCTCAAAATTAGAGAAAGTGACATCCCTAAGACAGCTTTTGTCACCCGCTACGGGCAGTTTGAGTTCACCGTAATGTCCTTCGGACTAACTAATGCCCCTGCCTATTTTATGAACCTCATGAACAAAGTATTTATGGACGAGCTGGATAAGTTTGTGGTAGTCTTTATCGACGACATACTTATCTACTCCGAAAGCATTCAGGAACATGAGCAACATCTGCGGGTAGTATTGGAAAAGCTGAGGGCACATAGGTTATATGCCAAGTTCAGCAAGTGTGAATTCTGGCTGGAGAGAGTAGCTTTCCTTGGTCACATTCTGACCGCGGAAGGCGTAGCAGTGGACCCAGAGAAGATCGAAGCAGTTTCCAACTGGCAGCGACCGACTAATGTTAGTGAAATCAGAAGTTTTCTTGGATTAGCTGGGTACTATCGGAGATTTATTGAGGAATTCTCCAAGATAGCCCGACCCATGACGGAACTTCTTAAGAAGGAGAAGAAGTTCGCCTGGACAGAAGGTTGCGAAAGAAGTTTTCAAGAGTTGAAACAAAGGTTAACAACCGCCCCAGTACTGACCCTACCGGACATTCATCGGGATTTTGTCATTTACTGTGACGCATCCCGACAAGGATTAGGGTGTGTGCTGATGCAAGACGGGAAAGTCGTTGCATATGCTTCCCGCCAACTCAGGACCCATGAGCAGAACTATCCGACCCATGATTTGGAACTTGCAGCCGTAGTGCATGCCCTTAAGATTTGGAGACATTATTTGATTGGCAATAAATGTGAGATTTACACCGACCATAAGAGTTTAAAATATATCTTCACCCAACTGGATTTGAACCTAAGGCAGAGGAGATGGTTGGAGTTGGTTAAGGACTACAATTTAGAGATCCATTACCACCCCGGAAAGGCAAATGTGGTAGCCGACGCCTTAAGTCGGAAATCTTATGGACCCAAAGATGATCATCTGCGCGAGGAAATGGCACGATTAAATGTGCACATTGTTCCTCGAGGTTCCAGCCATGTGCTAAGCGTCCAATCAACACTAGAGGATAGAATTAGAGAGGCTCAAAGCTCGGATCAGGAGTTAATGAAGATCTGCAAACAAACTGGAGAAAACAAAGCACCGGGTTTCAGAATAGACGATAAGGGGACATTATGGTACAAGAACAGGATTTGTGTACCCCAGAATGGAGACTTCAGGCAGATGATCATGGACGAAGCCCATAACTCGGCCTACTCCATCCACCCAGGATCCACCAAAATGTACATGGACATAAGGCAAAAGTATTAGTGGAATGGAATGAAAGCGGATATTGCACGATTTGTGGCTCATTGTGATACCTGCCAAAGGATCAAGGCCGAACATCAAAAGCCGGCACGATTATTGCAACCCTTGCCTATCCTGGTCTGGAAATGGGATGAAATAGGGATGGACTTTGTAGTGGGTCTACCCAGAACGCAGAAGGGACACGATTCCATATGGGTAGTAGTGGACCGACTCACTAATCGGCTCATTTTATACCCGTACGAACCACTTATGGTGGAGAAAAGCTGGCAAAGCTTTATGTAGAAAACATAGTAAAATTTCATGGGGTGCCTAGCAGAATTGTCTCGGATAGAGGAACCCAATTCACCTCTAGGTTTTGGAAGAGCTTGCATCAGGCCATGGGCACCAAGTTAGATTTCAGCTCCGCATATCACCCGCAGACGGATGGTCAGACCGAAAGGGTGAATCAAATTATGGAAGATATGCTGAGAGCATGCGTCCTGACCTATGGACAGGACTGGGAGCAGAGTCTGCCTTATGCAGAATTTTCGTACAACAATAGCTATCAAGCCAGCTTGGGCATGTCGCCATTCGAAGCCCTCTATGGAAGAAAGTGCAAAACTCCCCTGATGTGGTCAGAAGTTGGGGAACGTGCACTAGTAGGACCCGCGCTCATAAAAGAAGCGGAAGAAAAAGTAGCGGAAATCCGCGAGAAATTGAAAGTAGCCCAGTCGCGACAAAAGAGCTACGCAGAGAAGAAGAGGCGGGAAATAAGTTTCAACCCAGAAGATTTTGTTTATCTCAAGGTCTCACCAATTCGCGGAACCCGAAGGTTTCAGGTACAAGGAAAATTGGCCCCTCGATACATCGGACCATATCGGGTTCTAAAGAGAGTCGGAGCCGTGGCATACCAACTGGAGTTACCAGAAGAAATGACAGACATACACCCAGTGTTTCATGTTTCACAATTAAGGAGGTGTTTGAGAGTACCTGAGGGAGAACATGTGCCAGTGGAAACAATAGACCTGCAGCCGGATCTGCGATACCAGGAAGTACCGGTCAAAATTCTAGACACTGTCACTAGAAGGACAAGAAACTCCGAAGTACGGATATGCAGGGTTCAATGGAGCAGACATGGAGTAGAAGAAGCTGATGAGGACATCAACTACAACACGAGTACGTCTACGCCAGCAGCGCCTTTTCCGGCGACACCAGATGCTCCTCCACCCCAGGCGCCACCTCCTTTTGGGCCAATCACTCGGGCCCGTGCAAGAGAACTAAACTTCGTCATGCTACTGAAGAACGAAGGCCCAGAAGAATAGATGCTGGCCCAACTGAGGCCTTTGCGTGGGCGCCTAGGGCTGACCACCACTAGGGGCTGCGCCCCCTTCCTGGCCGCCCTTTCCTAGGGTTGCGCCCCTCTCTTCCTCTATTTAGATAGAGTCATCATTGTTTTCCAGACTTGAGTTTTGTTTTACATCTAGCCTTAGCTACTCTCGAACACGCGCAAATACGCGCTGTCCTCGTGAGATTCAGAACTCCACCTTCGAGTGATATTGTGATTGCTCGCATCTTTTTCTTGTTCGTTCTTCGATTGCGTGCAGGAAACGATCTTCGTGATCAGGCTGATCTTGCATCAACAAGGTCGGTAACCACAGGAAGTTGGTTCAGCGATTGCATTGGCGCTTTGGGCTCGCTCGTCGTAGTCGGATCGTGAGGGTCATCTTCCACCAGATCGAAATTAACTCCAATCACCGAAAGATCGGGCACTCCGACTCTATCAGAAGCGACATGGGAACGCGAAGAAGCCCTAAAGAAGGAATTTCCCCATCTATTTAGGAATCAGCCGAATCTCGAGGACGAGATTCATTTAAGTGGGGTAGGTTTGTGACGCCCCGAAAATTTCAAATTTAAACTACGCGTTAAAGTGTCCTGACCGAAAATTTATTCGTCGTAAAACCCTGACTCTCTCCGTTTCACCGTCACACTGACGGCTGACGCAAGCCTGACCGCCATCCCATCCCGCACCGCTCACGCGCTAGAGTAATTCGTAAAAAACGGTTCGACGACAAAACCCTAACCCTAACCGGATCGCTGTCCCGTTCCGCATCACGCGCGACCGCCCGCCGCGATTAGCGCCGGCGCTCCTCGTGCAGCGCGCGAAATCCGCGTGCGCGTGGCCAACCGGCCACGGTCGCCGCCGCGACCGGCGCCGACACGCCCCCCCCCCCTCTCTCTCCCTCTCTCCTTTTCCTTTTTCTCTCTCCCATTTCTTTTCCCCAATCTCTTTTTCTCTTTTTCTCTTTTCCTTTCTTCCTTTTCCTTCCTTCTTTCTTTTTCCCCTTCCTCCCTTCTCTCTTTCTTTCCTGTTTCCCCTGCCGCGTGTCCGAACGCCGGCCGGCCGCGCGCCCGCGCTGCCACGGCCGTGCTGCGCTCATGCGCCCGCCCCGCGTGCCCCGCGTGGACGTGCGCCGTGCCGCGCCGTCCGCGCATCGCGCCGTGCGCCTGGCCCGCGCACGCGCGTGCTCGCCCCCGAGCGCGGCCGAGCCGCCCGCCGCGACGCCGCGCCGTCCGTCGCTGGCCCCGGCCCGGCCACTGCCTCCCCGTGCGCACGCTGCGGTACGCACCGCCCCACCCCCTGGCCCGCGCCACGCCGCGCCGCCCGCGCACGCGCGCGCGCCGCCCGTCGTCAGCCGCGCCGCCCGCCGCTGTTCCCCGCCGCACCCCGCGCGCGCGCCCGCCCTGTGCTCGCACAGCCCCTTCCCCACGTGCCCTACGACGCCTCGACGCCCTCACCGCACGCCGCGTCGCGACGACAGCAAGCGGCCGAGGCGCCATTAATGGTGCCCGCACCAGCCACCGTCGCGACCACCCCTCCACCGCCTCCCCCGGGCTATAAATAGGGCCCCCGCGTAGCCCCGACGACCACCAACGCCCTAGCCACCGCGCGCCTCCCTCCCCAAAGCTCGCAGCGCCACCACCGCCTCTGGCTCTGCCGCCGCCCGCCGTGGGCACACCTCCCTGCTCCACCCCAGCACGTGGTGAGTGGGGGAATCGGCTCCCCTCCTCCCCCTCTCCCTTTTCCCCCTCAGCCCCGAGCCACCCCGGGCCCCGGCCGCCGGGATTTGGCCGGCGCCCGAACCTCCCTTCCCTCCCTTTTTTCTGTCAACGGGAGGAGGAAGAAGGAGGGCAAGTTTGCCCAAAACCCCCTGCCTTTCCCCTATTTCTCTCAAGAGCCTTTCACTCTTTACATTTGTTCGCGAAAGAAACCCTGCCCTTTCTGATAATCCAAAATACACCCCCCACCATATAAACCTAATATCAAATAAACTTTCCACCACCTTTTAATGAGCCTCAAACATTCTCTAAAAATTACGACCAAGTCCTTTCCATACCATATATAGTTACGAATAGGCCCCTGGACCCCGTTTAAACCCTAAAACCCTCTTTAGCGCGTCATTTTATGCACGAAACGACCTCCGATTGACCCGAAACTTTACCACGCCCTTTCTAGTATAGTTCTAACCACGCCATTAAGAAACCACCCAAAAATATTACCCCTACCTCCGTAACTAAATTATTTCCAATTCAAGCTCAACGATAAAAGCTTTTAGTTCTCTCGCTTGATTGCATGCCTGTTTGTTTGCGTCGTAGGACACGGAGTGAACGAGGAAGTTCCCGACTGCGACCAAGCAACCGAGGACCAGTTCTGCGACCCCGAACCCGAAGGACAGTGCTTCGATCAGGACCTCCCGCAAGGACTTGACGATGGCAAGTTCAACTCCACCCTTTGATGCATGTTTCTGTCCTAGTTTTTATAAACACAACCCAGAGGCCTGTTTTATAAAATTGCATGGTTTTGTGTGCTGAAAACATGATAGGATAGCCACCCCTACTTGTGATAACCATACCTTGACTACCTGGTTTTGCAAAGAAAGTGTGTGTGCGTGTGGGAAGGGATAAAATGTGGTTTTGAAAAGTGAGTTAGACGGGATGGATGGCATTTCTGTGTGAATTGCCGTTGGTGTGCTCGTACCTGTGTGGTTGAGCGTGGAAGGGAGATATCCATCTTGTCACCCCTAAGGACCGAGTTGATGTGTCGTCTCACCTAGCTTCCTGTCGTGCAAACCACTTGACCGTTGTATGGGCAACGGCTTGGCCTAACCCCACTAGTTAGTCTGATAGCCATCAGGAGAGCTGGGAGCAACGGGTGATCAGGGAGACGGGATAAGCTCTGTGTGGCTTATGCCCCGGTTAAACCTCGGTGATAGGTCGAATGACCCCTTGATAGATCCCGTGGTGGCTAGTCAGGTCTAGCTAAGGTGGGTAAGGGCTTTGATGGGATCTGCACCGGCACTAAGGTGTTCGTGCTGTGGTACCCCACCTGTGGGTAAAGTTGCACACCTCTGCAGAGTTAAAAATCTATTCGAATAGCCGTGCCTACGGTATTGGGCAAGTTACGGTGTGGTCACATAACTAGTGTTTCTCTTTGGGAATGGATGGGCTGGTGTGAGTCGTTTGGAAAGTGTCCGGCAGTTGTGCCGTGTGCTACGGCGGACGGGGAGTCCGGTAGCAAATTAAAACTTGGATCCTGTGCGGATCGACACCATATGCTCTTTGGTACTAGAAAACTTGTTTTGGAAATATTTTAAAATAAACCTTTGCTTACAACTGAGTTTTCCGTAAATAAACCATGACCTTATCCTTGGATTATCCTGTGCATTAAATTCTGTTATACCCCCTCCGTGGGTGTGATTGGACTTGCTGAGTACGTTTGTACTCACCCCATTCTTACTTTTACAGCGGAAGACCCTGACTACGTCCCCGAAGACAACGAGTAGGGTTCCATCCTGCACCCAGTCGTGCCTGTGGATAAGGCCACCATTGGAGTTCCGCATGGCGCAAGACTCTGATGATTCCCTTTTCGTAGCTAGTGTAGTAGTGTGGGTTGTAGTTGTAATCCTCGCGATAGTGGCGCTTCACTGCCCATTACCGCGTAAAGCTGTACGGTGATGTACCATCTGATGTAATAAAGTGTTATCAGCCTCCTGGGACTGATAAAGCAACACTTTTAAGTCTTCCCTGATGAGGGGACGCTTCAGCGGGGCAGCCGGGGGGCGGCATGCTAGGCTGGGAAACGGGTCGTGTGGGAGAAGGAGAGGAGATGGGAGGGGAAAGGGGAAGGCGAGCTAGGCCGAGCAGGAAGCTGGGCCGAGCGCGAGAAAGGGAAAAGAAGGAGAGAGGAGGAGAGAAGAAAAAGAGAGGTGGGCCGGGCCGGCTGAAAGGGGAGAGGGAGAGAAAAAGAGAGAGAAGATTGGACCGGGTCAAAAGAAAAAGAAATAGGGCCTACAGGGTAGGGCTAGAAAGAGAGAGAGAAAAAGAAAGAAGGGTTTGAAAAGGTTTTGCTATTTTCTTTTTTGCAAACCTTGCACTCAAACAAAAATCAAAAACCAATGCAACAGCATGAATGCAAGACAACTGAACAACCTCATTTAATTTAGAAAAACAGCCAATTATTTTTTTCTATACTAAATTTTCTGTTAAGAAGATAAATGTTGAGAACATTTTAAAATTTATGAGAAATTGTTGCTTTACTTTTCTTTCTAATCACATCCTGAAATCCAACAATTTTAGGGTGTGACAGGTTGATTGCCTGTGTGGGCTCTAGGATTCCCAAGTTGCGAGCTGGGAGGAGTGGAATGTGCTGTGAGCCTTGCTTAATACCGAGCTTCTTTGAGAATGTCAGGTATTTCAGAATTTTTGGGGTACTGGGAGTGTATGCCTAAATTTTTCGAACTAAATTTGGGTTTCTCGATGTCATACCCAAAATTGCGATCCGGTATATCAGGTTCAAGTACTTTGAGAGCAGATTTGGGTGTTTCATGTTCGGGATTCGGGTTCGGAAAATTTTATCCAAACCTACAAACAATGGGAAAGCATCAGTTTTCTTATAGCCTATGTTAGAGAAAACCATGAGGAGGGAATATTTAACTTTTTATCATAGCTCCAAATGACACTTCTTCATATGCTAGATTTACAGTGGCTCATAGTCAAGAAAGAAAATTTCACACTTATTTTTACCAATCAAGCTAACATCGCAAGCTCAACCCGACGGAGTGGAAGAAGCACTCAAAAATATCGTATCATTTCAAGGCCAGGCCACAGCCGAGCCCACCATCCCGTTCGCTTCTCGCTATCTCTGACCGGTAGGACCCACCTGTCATCTCCCACCTCTAGCCTAGCCAGGCAGCCATAGAGACCTGTTAGCTTATGTTCCAATGATTATATTTTCATTCAATCACCAAGATGACAAACAATTAGCTTAGGCCTGATCATTCGAGTAATTCGAGAAAATTGGGTCGGACAATTTGGATAATGAAAACTACTACCTGAAATCCAACTGAAAAAAAGAATACCTAAAAATTCAGGTTCGGGTATCGGGTAGTCCCGTTTATGCAATGTATGATTACAATCTTCGTCGAGCACTCAAGTTTTTGCCGGTGACCCGGTGTCCACCCCTGCGCCCATACCTAGTGGCAGTTGGGGTTATGGGCGCGGCTAGAGGCCTAGACGCACGAGCGAAGCGGGGAGCGGCCGGCTTCAGGCTGCCATGTTGGGCGAGTGGTGAGTGGCGAGTGGCGATTAGGCGAGGGACATGGGGCGGTGGCCGCCGGTGTGCTGCGGGCCGCTGCACAGTAGGCTGAGTCGTCGGGAGGAGTTTGGTTGGGGGAGGGTCTCTAGGATTCCCATGTTGCAGGCTGGGAGGAGAGGGATGGACCTTGAGCTTTGGTTAATACCGAGCTTCTTTGAAAATGTCTCATATTTCAGGATTTTAGGGTATTAGGAGTGTATACTCGAATTTTTCAAACTAAATTTGGATTTCTCGATGTCATACCCGATCAAGTATATCGGGTTCAGATATTTTAGATTCGAAAAATTTACGAAGCCTACAAACAACAATAGTATAGAATAAGTTTTCTTACAGCCAATGTTGGAGAAGGCCACGAGGAGGGGATATTTAACTTTTTTAGCATAGTTCCAAACGACACTTCTTTAAATGCCAACCAATAGCTTCTATATTATTGCCAAGAGAGAATTTCACTCTTAATTTTACCAATCGAAATAACATGGTGCGCCAGCTTAGTCCCACAGCATGGTAGAAGCACGGAAAAGTCCGTCCTCCCGCCTTATCCTTTACGACCTGAGGACACAGTGGAGCCCACCTGTTCGCTTCTCTCTCTCTGACTGATGGACCCACCTATCATCTCCCACACCTAGGCGGCAGCCACACAGAGTTCCGATACCCTCCGAAGATTCATTGCAAAATTGCTTCAAAATCCAGTCGATGCAGATGTCAATCCGGCTCCGTAGCAAAGGCACCACTGCCGTCCCCGCCGCCGCCGCAGTCTCCTCGGGCTGCAATCGCCCCTACGAACGCATCTCGGAGAAATTAACAAAACTGATCAAATGGAGGAATTATTACATGAGGAGTCGCTGTCACGCAGGTTGATGCGCTCGCACCACTAAATACTCCGTAAAGTTTTAGAAGAATCGATGGATAAGGTTCTGAATTTAAATCCATTTCCTTGCTTGCTGTGCGGCCTGAATTGAAATTCATTTCCTTGCTTGCTGTGCGGCAGCCGCCCCGACTGCAGTACGCAGGCCTAGCTAGCAGCAGGAAGAAGAAAGGAAAAGAATAGTAGGCAGGCACCAACACGCAGGGATGGAAGCGGCAGCAGCAGCTACATTTGCCGAGTAGATGGCTGTTTGGATCCGGATGATTAAACTATAATGGATGTTTAACCACCAATTAGGGAGACTAAATATGAGCTAATTACATAACTAATTGTATAAATAGAGACCAATTCACGAGATGAATCTATTAAATCTAATTAATCTATCATTAGCACATATTTACTATAGCACAACATGATCAAATCATGAACTAATTAGGTTTGATGGATTCGTCTCGTGAATTAGCTTCAATTTATGCAGTTGATGTCCAAACATCCAATATGACGGGTACTAAAGTTTAATCGCCTCGATCCAAACAGGGTCTTGGTGTGCACCTTGGACAAACAGAGCCTTGGTGTGCACCTTGGAGAAAGTAGTCAGGTGCACCAATTTCGGTAAAAGATATGGAGACATGAGATGGGTTCCCAACCTATTGTGCCGAGCTCTGAGAGAGTCGGCACCCAGTAGACTTGGATTGCCTCAAAACATTGGCCACTTTGTCTTTGGTGGTCTGGCATGGACATCATGGTGGAACATTATCAAAAATGGCTATCAAGAGGAACTTCCCCAGCAATCCTGCTAATGTGATTTAGTCTAGCATCTCATTCGTGCAGAAGTGCCGTGTCCTACCGAAGAAGCAAAAGGTGGATGGAGTGCTTGACCGCGTTTTGAGCTGGCTCAGAGACTACACGCCTCTTATAATAAAAACGACTACAAGCATTGTTGTGTCGGATATCGTAGAAATTTGATCCAGTTCTATAATAATATTCTTATTCATTGTGTAGGGCTGTCATATGTAAATGGTATCCCGAGTTTGTTCGTACCGAACTTGCTTGCTTTCAATAGCAGAGTGAATTCTCCTTTCTCCTTTAGAAAAGGAAATGACATTTATAAAAAAAAGAAAACTAGAAAAGGTCGTCTTCTTACTTTAATCAAGAATACATGCGTCTTCCTATCCAGCTTAAATAGGTCTATACGTATCTTTGTTTGGGCTTTTACATCTACTTTTACTTTTACAAAAGGCAAAAGCATTGGTTGGCTTTTGCCCAAAAGCAGTTTTCACCCTAGTACAAATACAAAAGCATCTCCCCCTGTTTTCAGTGGCTTTTGGGGTAAAAAATTACCCACCTGCTACTGATTATGGAAAGAATGTTAGTTCTATCCACCTTTTGTCCCCATCCACTCTAGTGTCCCCATCCTGCCCCCACCCCCGCCCGGCCGCCTCGCCGCCGCCCGCCCAGCGCCGCGCCCTGACGCTGCTCGGCCCGACTGCCTCCCCGACGCCGTCCATATGGATGAAAAACTTAGAAAATTTAATATTTTTTTCAAAAGATACATTCACATACGAAATAGTGAACATATTATGTTTGTACGAGTATTTTGGTTTATATACAATCCTACAAACCTTCAATGGTATTACAAGTATTTCACCCACAGCACACAGTTTCCCACAGCTCACAACTGCTTTAACTAAACGGTCTTCTGCTTTTTCCACAGCAGCTTTTCCACAGCCTACAGTAACTTTTCTAAAAACCAGAGTAGTATTACAGGTATTTCACCCACAGCACACAGTTTTCCACAGCTGCTCTAACTAAATGGTCTTCTGCTTTTCCCACAGCAGCTTTTCCACAGCCCACAGCAACTTTTCCAAAAACCAGAACCCAACTAAACACACCCTATGACTCTAGCGTATTGTGCTGAATTAAGTGTTCTAAAATCTTGTCTAAGATCTTCTTGTTTAAAGCTAATAATGTTGATCGATTCATCTCGCCCAATTTTATCTGAACACAAGAGCCTCGTAGATTTTTACAGTAAAAGAACAGTTCTATAATTTCGTCAGCTCACTATATAATTCAGGACGGCGAGATTACCAAAACGAAACCATCTCCCTCCCTAGTTGGACGGCTCCGCCGCCATCTGCCTATGGACACTGAAAAAACAATAAAAATCCATACCACTCGAATCGCTTCACAGGAAAATATAGGAACGTTTTCAGTGTCAGAATATCGCACACCATTCAGGAAGCCACTAGCCACTGGTTGCATATGATATGAACACAACGTCCAGAAAGTGATGCCAAGTAGCTAATCTACAACAAATTTCATTTAAACAGGGCTATGCAGTGTCGACGAGAATTGACAAGTTTATACAGACATTCCAGGGGAACTCAGCAAAATTCATCCGCGTACTTCTGTAATACACAAGAAAGCCCAGCAGCTCCATCCACCTGGTAACTACAGATAATTCGACAAACATGACCCTTTTCCCTTTCATACACTTTTTTTTGTCCCAATTTTCTTCATGATGATCACCGATCGACTATTACACAAAAAAACCACAGCCGATCAAGTCCTCCTATTAGTTCACCTTTACAAGGCAGAACGTCCCTGCTTGATTCTCACTTGGGAGTTCAAACTCTGCCTCAACATGCATCATAGCATGCATCAGAGTATTAGAGCAGTCAAGACAATCGCCTCTTAGTTAATGTTTACATCCAACACCTCCAAGACATCCCAGTCCCAAACCCTGTCCAAGTTTATATTTGGTGCCTCTACCTGTTGTATGCACCGCGCGAGACAAAGAACTGATAATCCGGATGGCTGGCACGGCTATCTCGCAGCCAATCAGCAGCAGCTTGAAGTAAGACACTTGCCAGCTGCCAATCCCCATCATTCGGGGACCATACTGACTTGCTGAACTTATAAGAAGCCATACCAAAAACAGGGAGTGATACATTTGCTGTGCTATCACCACCCCAAGGATATTGTATGACGCCAACATGATCTGGACAGGAGAACAAAAAAAATCAGTTAACAGTGTGCTAAAAGGTACTTGATTAGCTCTAAAAGCATTATTATACAGAATGGAGTTACCTCCTGAGCAAGTTGAAAGCCGATGGAAAGTCAGAAAGCAAGCATCCAGATCTTTTAATGTTGGGCCAGTAGGGATACGGTAAATTGGATACCTGCAAAATTTGCAAGAACTTCATTTATTTGTCTTTCAGACGCAACAACAAAGGTACTTGTAAAAGTTAAAACATACCAAGCAACAGATATCCAACTTCTCAATGATAAGTCACAACTTTTTAAGCTCTTCAGTCCAGGAAATCTAGCTGAGAGGCTAGAGACCTAAAACAGAAATGAAGATGTTAGAAGTTGGAAATATCATGAAACAGCATAGGCATAGACACAATGATGATATTTCTTGCCTTATCAGTCAAAGGTTCACGACAGAATGGTGAATCAAACTCAAGATATTGAAAGAGCAAGCGGTCATGAGGATCCCCAGATTCACCATCATCACTTGAGAAACCTTCCTGAGTAAAATGCTTTAACCTTCCATGCCCACAATCACTGCTCGCATCACTGCTGGAATCATGGCTATCCCCATCACTGTCATTCATCATATGTCTGCTTAAAAAAAGAAGCACATAAATTAAAAACTAAGAAACTGCATGAACTAGCTACACAACACTACCAACCAATCATTGGCAAAAACGATAGCTGATGGAAGTCAAAATGGAAGTTTAGAAACTACTGAGTGTATTTACAACCAGAGAGTCAGCATGCAGAGACATACATACACAATTCTATATGAGCACATGCTTCTAATGCACAAATGTGGGTGCACATGTAAAGAAATATCTCATGGTTAAGCCTGTTATACAAACTTAGGTTGCCCTAAACACAACAAATCCCTATTTAATGTGCATAGTGAAGAAAAGGACATAGACAAGTCAACGATTTAAATGACTTCATTGAAATGACTAACTCAAATGGACAAAGGAATCAGGGGGATAAGAAGTAGCATATAACAGACTAAGTTGCATTAGAGGACCTAACAGGCATTTCCAGCCATTTCAAATCAACTGTTGCACTTGCACATCAATGAACTAATTAGTACAAAGTTGCAATGCGCAAATTCATAAACAGTACGGCAACCATTAAAGGTCAACACCAGTATATTAACAATCAAACTTAGTCCCATTAAATGCATAAAGAAGAAGGAACAACAAAATAACTGGAAATGATTTGAGAACTACTAACAAACAAATTTAAAGACCTTTGTGAAGGCTAACTGCTATGTATTAAAGTTGGAATTATCAAATGTCTGTTTAAGCTTGGAACCTGAAAAACACATGCCACCTGCTTAAACCTCATAGAACTTCTTAGTTTGGATTTCATTTCACAATTTTTACAGCATAAAAAAAGGGCACTATCAAAATATCCATAGGATCACAGTCCTCCATCAAAAAATCCAGTGGGATAAAATTTGAAGTTGCTCCATTCTCTTATAATGTCACCTTATATTTAATGCATTACGAAATTTAAGCATTCTGTATCATGCAAGTAATTTACACATATGCACTAGCACTGGCTGATTTCAGCAAGCTACTAGTGTATTTCAAAATTAATATATAACACAAATTTGCAGAGTATATTTTTTTCAAGTTCACTCTCTCTGATGTCAACAAATCGAAGTGTATATCCATATGAAAACATACCAACAGGGATGCAAGTTCCACTTGTTTTGGGTCATAGGCTCAACCCAATACTTGCTAAAATTGACTAAAATAGCATGGCGTGCAATTAATTTAATTACATTTAGGGGGAGAAATGAACTAAACTGCTAACCTAGAAAACACCATTGGGTACCTAATTGCATCCGTATACCAAATAACAAGTACTCCCTCCGTTCCAAAATGTAGGTCATTTTAACTTTTCTAGATTCATAGATTTTGATATGCACTTGGACATACGTTATATCTAAATGCATAGCAAACACTATGAATCTAGAAAAGCCAAAACGAACTACATTTTGAAACGGAGGGAGTATCCAACACCATAACAATGAAATGGAGGGAGTATCCAACACCATAACAAAAGCTTCCACTAAGTTCGATTCACCTAATGGCATTAAAAGCACTATAAGTGCAGTACAAAAGAATTGGTCTCATTACGCAGCAAGATTATCACATATTACAGTCCAGCACAACACAGATACCACATCTACACATTAAAATAGAAACGAAGATGACACAACATCAAATGCCAGAAAACAATGCCACTGCTCTCTTAAGTCCTGATTTTTAAGGATCTCAGCTGCCTAGCAATAAACAGATTTCACAACTAATTGATTCTAGAACATTAAGGGCATCATAGCATAGACATGAATCTACATTAAGGGCATCATAGCATAGACATGAATCTTCGGCTAATTCCAAATAATTGGCACCCATCTCAATGGAACCACAGAATTGAAAGCGAGAAAGAGCACTATGAGCAAGATAGCCAAGATTCACCTTGTGCTAGTAGGTGCCCGCAGGACAGCGGGGTCTCCATAGAGCTGGATGGCAGACAAGTAGGGCACATAGTACTGGACGACCCCGTCGCATCCATCAAGCATGAGTGGCACGCCGGCACCATACGCGCTCCATTCACTGTACGCCTCCCACACGTCGCGGAGAACAAAGTACGGCCTATCCTGGTCGCCATCGACGCCGCTGGTCCTCCACCCCCTGGATGCCCTCTGCATCACAAATACCCAAATCTCATCCAATTCAGAAACGGCAACACCGTCACAAACCGTGGGGATCTAATCCCAAAGCACGGGAACTAAGAGGCGAACCTTGGAGGGGTACTGCGCCGGGACGGACGGGGTCACGGCGGCCACGAACCGCTCGAGGTTGCCTGAAACGCCGGGGGCCGCCGGTGGCGATGGTACTTTCTCCTGGGCGGCGTCGGCGGCGGGAGACCACCGCGACTTGGGGGAGCCGCGCTGGTGGCCTCGGCGGGCCCTGGCGGCGTCGTAGAAGCGGGCATCGCCGTGCCTCCGGCCGAGCTCGACGGCGGTGCCCATCATCCCACGCAACGATAGCCCTCGGCGACGCGCTAATTTGGCGAGGAAGGGAAGGAATAGACGAAACCCTAACCCTAAGATTTGGGGGAAGGAAAACCGATTCGATTGGAGGAGACGCCAAGAGAAAAGGGGAGTGGAGGAAGGAAAGGAATGGTGGGAAGGGGGAGGAAGCAACGGCGTGCCGGGGGTAGTTAAATTTATAGGGAAAGCGGTTAGATGGGAAGGGCGAGGAGGAGGAAGACGGAAGGCGTTCGCAAGCCTGGGATGCCACGACTCGATGCTGGCGCGTGGGGATGAGGTTTCAGCACGGGTCCACCTGTCAGTGCTCGTGTAGTGGGCGCGGTTGTGGGTTTCCTCGCCTCCTGATTGGCCGGCCGCCAGACTCCCCGGATCGAGCCTTGTGTAGGTAGCCGCACCCTCTCTTACTAGTGGGTCCGTGGACAGGGGGCCCACTAGACAGGTGGTGTGCACGTGGTGGCGAGCAGCGTGATGGGCCAACCGACCGGCCGACCCCGACCGGCCCACGCGGGGCCGCACGGGACGCCGCGTGTGCGGAGGGGGTACACGTGGACGGCGGACACTGGGAGCGCCTGAAGCCGTGGACGGAGCCGGCCGCCTTGGGATATCGCAGCAGGATCGTGTCGTGTGGCGCGAGGCTGGCGCACCTTGATCGTGCCGCATGTCCTCCGCGTTGGTCGCGCATCGCGGTGAGCCGGTGAGGTTTCGGGCTCTCTCCCTGACAGGTTGGTGGAGAGGTACGCGGTTCACCATGTCAGTGACAGTTGTGGAACTGCGATGGCGTGGGGGTGGGGGTTTATAATTGATAAGGGATGGCGTGGGTTTGGACGAGGGTTGGTTTACACACATCTTGGACGGTTACAGTACTGGGAAAGGTCTGGGTTATTCACGTGATGTCCCCACGAGTTTCTGCTCGAAAAGAGTTTATGATATGCTGAGCAGATTAAAAATACCATCTCGATCAGTAGGCTAAATAAGCCATCAGTTTGGTTGGTTCCTCTTTACAAGAACAATGTTTCGTCGCAAATCATATTAGCAAACAAAAAGATTATAATCTGCTAAAAATTCAGTTAACTGCATATGCAACACAAAATAAAATAAATTCGTGTCACATATTGTTAGTGTATGAGAACGGGTTACTTAAGCAAGCTATATTAGTCGACAGTGGCGAATACAGAAATTTATTAGAGAGGGACTGAGCTCCTTCTTTCTTCTCTATATCTCCATTTTTTTTCCTTCCTTCCCTCTTTTTTCTCTCTGTTCCCTCCCATATCTCCATTGGTGCAGCAGCTCCAGGGGCTTCAGGGAGCCCTGGCTCCGCCCCTGCCAGGAATTGGAACATAAACATTATGCTAAATGAACCTTTGTATTTTGCTTTTCTAATTGCAAGTGAATATATATTGTTACGAAATTGAGCACAAACCTAGATCCAATTTGGTAGTGGCTCCACGAGAATCGAGCGAAGTGCTACCAAATGTCGATTTTGGCTGTGGCTCCGACCCAAAATCGCTCTGATTCTTTTCGTTTGTATTATGCGGGGGAGCGGAAAAAACCTGCTCCACGCTCCACGGTCTAATTTGCATATGCAGTTCTCCCCCGCACCTCCCTGCACTGCAGCGTGCTTCCGCTCGCTAGTTCCACGCTGCCGACCCGTGCTACCCTCTGGCTGGTGCCACGTGCCGCCTGCACTGTAGGCCCGCGCTCCCCTCTCGTCAGCGCGGCGTGCCACCTGCGTTGTAGGCCCGCGCTCCCTTCTCGTTGGCGCGGCCTGCCCGCCTGCGCTATAGGCCCGCACTCCCCTCTTGCCGGTGCCGCGCCAAGATCCAGACCGCCACCGCTGCCTAGTCGCTCCAGCGCCCGCCTGCCTTGCGCTCCTAGCTCCTTGATGGTGGAGTAGCAGCAGCTCGCCGACGGGTGGAGGAGCTGCCGCTTGTGCACACGAGACTCGAACCACATCAACTCCTCCGATCCGCTTGCGGCTGCTGGTGGAGCTGGAGCAAGAAGAATCCTCACCAAACGATGATTTCGCGAGAAAGGAGCTGAAGGAGCCGGAGTCGAGTGGAGCCGGAGCTAGAGCTGCTGGGAGTTGAAGTAGAGCGCTGCCAAAGGACCCTAAAAGGAACGGATGAAGAATAAAAAAGAAATTGTTGGTCTTATTCTGTTTAGTATTTTATGAGAGTGGTAGCATATTAAAGAAGTGGGAGATAATTAAGGAAACAGAATGATGCTTACAATTGTACAATTACTGAGAGTTATAGAATAACTGAGAAAACTAAAAAGCATACATCTACACTATAAGAACCAAAATAATTGAAAACACTTTCCACCTAAAAAAACATCCCTCTACCCCTCACATGAACCCCACGTGGCAATACCAAACTGCTAGAAAGTTTTTTGGTGCAAGAAAAAACTGTATGCTACAAAATACTTCTGCCGTTTTCCCTCTTCTTTTTTCAAAAAAAATTTACCCGCCCGCGTACCCACGACATCAAATCACGCCCGTCAAGCATGCATGCCGCGTTATACCGTGTTAGTTTCCTTTTTTTGCACCCCGCAAGTATTCTTCCTTGCGTCTTCCTTTTGCCAGTCTTTCCTGGTTTCCTTGGTGCTTCCGATCCTTTCCTTGCACTGCATCTACGCCGGCGATCCACGCACCCCATCGACGACGCCGGCGATCCACGCCCATCGACGACGCCGGCGATCCACGCACCCCGGGCGACTTCGGTGGCGTGCCGGGCGTGTCGGCCTCGGCCGGGGCCCCCTCTCCCTCGTCTCCCAGCTCCAGGCCGGGCGGTTCTCCTACTACTTCGCCCCCGACGACTCCGTCAGCGCCGACAGCTTCATCCACTTCGTCGACGACGCCGCGCCGCAGACCAGCCACGCCGTCTCCACCCCGCTGCTTGCCAGCAGCGACTACCCCAACGCCTACCTCGTCGGGCTCGTCGGTGTACGGGTCGACGGCAAGGACCTTGCCATCCGGTGAGCGACGTTTCACCTCCGAAAGGATGGGTCCAGCGGTGTGGTATTGAGCATCGCCGTCCCGTCACGCTCCTCGAGGAGAGCGCGTACAAGCCCCATCGACGCCGGCGATCCACGCACCCCAGGCACGGAGCCCAGCACAGACGGCAATCCATACACCGTCGTCATTTTATGGGTCGTCCTCCTCCTCTCGCGGACGTTACAAACATCCAAATTCGTTCAAAAAGACCTAGATGCGAGGATGGTGGAATCGATGACTCATCAGGTATGTTAGTGTGCTCATCTTGCACCCCTTGTTTATGGATCATCTCCCTCATCTTGTTGATGCATGCATGACTGTGGACAGATGCCACAAACGTGATTGATGATCCCTGGGTGCGCATGCTTAAAAAGAGAAGAGAAAGATACGCCAATATGGATGACGAAGAAAAAGAAAAAAAACGTGCACAGGCGCGTGAGTATTACCACCGAAAGAAATTAACGAATCCTCCCCAAGCGATCCATGATTTAGTCCAAGGTATGATTTTGTCTAATAGTTTTGTTCGTTCATCACTCTGTGGACCTAATGCTGCAGATTCTGACGCCCGCGGTGGACCTAATGTTGCAGATTTTGACACCGGCGGTGACGCGTGCACAGGTGGGACTCTAGCTTGTAGCAGAAAATCACGGTTCCGGCTCATGCGCGCCTGTTATGGAACAAGGTACATACATATGTCTCATGTCCGATTTTATGCCATCATGTCACATGTCAGATTTTATGCAGTTCAATAATAATTTACAAATTTTTCAGAGTTTGTTGAACCATGTGCTGTCCGAACTAATGTAACAGCAAATGGTGAGGCTTGTAAGATTAAATTCATAAGAGTACATTTTTCAGAGTTTCTTGTCGAGGTAATTTTGTCACACTCGTACTGTAGGTGCAACCCACAATGACCCAGAAGATTGGCTTCATCGAAACGATAATTATTCAAGGCAACGACCGGCATCATCAGGTAGTTTTATAATTTCCCGCATCGTGACGCCTCTTGTAAATAGGTAGTGTAGTTTTTTTTCTAAATGCACCAGTAGGTTGTAGTTTTACTTATCTCGTTACACCTTGTGCCAAATTCATGGCGCAAGGTACGAGAAAAAATATGCAGATCTTACTGAAGAAGAAAGGGAAATAAGACGGACAAAAGCAAGGGAGTATTATCATAAGAAAATGGGACATTCAGCTCTGGAGATGCATCAGACGCTGGAATCATGTCTAACTACCATGGGTTAGTCATACTTATAGATTGAAAACAAATTCATTCATTTTATGTTGTGAATACTTCGTGGTTTAAGTTGTACAGATCACACCCCATGTGATATTGTTGTCAGTCCGGAAGATCATGAAAGGATGAAGGAAAGGGAACGATATGCTGAAATGTCAACTGAAGCAAAGCAAATCAAATGTATGGAGGACAAAGAAACACGGGCAAAAGGAAGCACTATGCAAGGTACAAGATATTATGATCTGCATATACACCATATCCCTTACATGACATATTATTTTGATATAGCTGTTAGTCTTGAAACTCCAACCTTTGGTACCAGACATTCTATCGTGACACCAGTGATGACAAGGGGCAGTGTTAAATCATCAGGTCAATATGGATCTTGTCTTTTTAACTATATTGCGTTTTCTATATAATTATTTTACCTTGTGCGATTAGGTGTTGTGATTCAACCCAATTATTTGGAGCACGATTCCGGTATCTGGGAACCAGAAGATCCATCAACTGCATTTGAGGGTACGACATTCGAAATAATTACAAGCCATACTCAACTGCATGTTTAAGAAATAAACACAAAATAAGCATGTGAATATCTAATTTTTTTTATTTTGTAGAGGAAGATTTGGATTGCTTACCACCTGAAGAGTGTGAGCATGGTATTTATGAAGACAATGAAGCCAGGGTATTCCATAGCGATGGTATGTCTCCATAATATATTAGCATTAAATATAGTGTTCTCTTAATTTTTGCCTAAACATAATGGATACATACGCTACTTCAATTCACATTTTTCTTCACAAGCTTTGGTGCAACTGTTGACCGTGGCTAGCTAGCGCAGCTGGTAATAAACTCACTTGCATTTCATATATGTGCTTGATAAATGTCGGCATTGTGCGCATGTATCATGTCAAAAAAGATGCAGGTACTGGTGTTTATACTTTCAAAGTTCATGGACAAATTTACCACAAGCTTGATCAGCTCAAATCAGGAAGAAAAGGTCCTCATCACATGCAGCTATATTTTTGATACTGATCAGAATATTGCACACCGAACTAAAAGGTCACCGCACTTGGAAGAAAGGATGATTAAGCACATATTGGATATTTTATTAGATAATGGTAACCCGTATGTGCTTACATTCAGAAGTCTTGGTCAGTTGCAAAATATAGATAACTACAAGAAAGAACTAAACACAAGTATATCTGTTGATCAAAGAAAATTCAATGCCCCTGCAATGGAGCAGGTTGCTGCCATATGGGAGGAAGGTACCGATGAACAACGAAGGTTTACAAGGAGTATAATGGTTTACGCAAATTCAGGTCGTGCCCACTATATTAGAGCATACCATGGATGTTATGATCCTCTGCCGTATCCTCTTTTCTACCCAGGCGGTGAACTGGATGGGAAGATAAGCAAATTTTACTTGAAGAAAATCCGGTTGTCCGTTTTCCACGAAACAAAAGAAAGTACACCAAGTGGAGAAAAACAGATACACATATACTTGCAGCATCTACATGAATCTGAATGTGTAAAATTATTATGTCTAAGTCAGTTTCAACATGAAATTTTATTTTATGCAGTCCCTGATGCAGATAACGCATCAAATTCAGTCTCCGGTAGTGTTAGAAGGAGCAGTAGGCAAAATGAAACGATACTGATGCCTGATTCCGGAGTTGAAGGACAAGGTACTTATATCGTTATAGTTTAGATTTATGTATATACAACAGCTAATCTGGAACTCTGAATCAGGTGACAATGATGATGGTGATGGAGATGAACCTAATGTTATCGATGATGGAGGAGGTACTACCTTTTTGCCTGTTTGTATACTTCTGTAAACTAAATAGTAGTTTGATTTTATGAGGTTTCCAACGTGCAGGAGGTTCGGGATCACGGATGCATGTCAGCGCATGAGAATATTATTGTTACATCATGCAGATACGTGAGGGCATGTTTGTGATTTTTTTTATGGTGGTCGACTGTTCCAACAGTGGATTGTTGACGTATATATCAAAATTGAGTCCATGCGGTTGGATTGGTATTCGAATCCGGAACACCAGAAAATTATACGTGCGGATTTGTATCAGGTAACGACATTATTACGTGGTGATCGTGTCATTCATACACTATTTCGTGATGCCAATTTAAAACCACTTTAAGAAACTTAATATTTGTTTACAATTTTTTGTCCAGGGAATACTTGATACTCTTGATACTGGAGAGACAAGAGGTATAAAGGTGGGAAAACGAGTAGTCCTATCTAAAGACTTCCCTGGTAGTGACCGAGATGTTAGTTGCAGATTCATGGATGCAATGGCACTTGTGGCACGATATGGACGACCAGATTATTTTGTGACTATGACGTGCAATCCTTATTGGCTAGAGATAACAGAACAATTGTTGCCGGGACAGACACCACAAGAAAGGCCAGATATAGTGGCTAGAGTATATCGTGCTAAGTTGCTTGGTCTGCATGATTTTCTGATTAACAAATGTCATTTTGGAAAGGTTGCGGCATGGGCCCATGTTACCGAGTTTTAGAAACGGGGTTTGCCTCACGAGCACTTCCTTTTGATAATGGATAGCAGTGCCAAGCTCAGTGGGCCTGATGACTATGATAAGTACATATCAGCTGAGCTTTCTGACCCAATCAAGTATCTGGTCCTTCATCGGCTTGTTTGTAAACACATGATGCAGGGCCCACGTGGGACACAAAACACAAAATGCGCATGCATGGTGGATGCTAATTGTCGTTTCAAATATCCTCGACAGTTTTGTGATGCTACTCAACAAGGAAAGGACGCATACCCCATTTACAGGAGTCGTGAGGATGGGCAAAAGGTTTTTGTTAGGAACAAGTGGCTCGACAACAGACGGGTTGTCCCCTACAACCCAACACTTTTGATGAGGTATAACTGTCATATAAATGTAGAAGTATGCTGAGCATCAAATCTGTAAAATACCTATATAAATATGAATATAAGGGACACGACTGCGCATCCTTTGCAGTCCAAGATGCCGAAGATAATGGGCCTATTGAAATCAATGAGATCAAGCAATATAGAAAAGCAAGGTGTATAACTGCAATTGAAGCTGTTTATAGATTGTATCGTTTTCCAATGTACTCAATGTCACCTCCCGTCCTACAAATGCAGGTACACCTACCTGGCATGCACATGGTCCCGTTCAATGACACTGATAATCTTGAGGATGTAGCTCAGAGGACAAGTTCACAAAAGTCAATGCTTACCGAGTTCTTTAGGATGAACAGAGAAGATCCCAGTGCTAATAGATATTTGTACAGAGAATTTCAGAGCATTATATATGGAATAAATCTTGGAAATGTTGGAATCCTAGGAAGAGACGGTTCCAGATTGGTAGGCTCGTGTATGTCAATCCTGCCGAAGGGGAGAGGTATAATTTGCGTGTGCTCCTGAATGACGTCACGGGTCCAACTTCTTTTACTTCACTACGTACTGTTCGTGGCGTAGTCCAGCCAACATTCAGGAAAGCTCGTGAGGTTCTTAGTCTTGTTGAAACTGGCAACTTGCTCGATGATGCATTGACCGAAGCTACGACGTTTAAAATGCCATGTGCTTTGAGAAAGATGCTTGCTACGATCATGGTCTTTTGTGAGTTTACCAATATTCGTGGTTTATGGGATAAGCACTATGATGCAATGGTTGAGGACTATCGCCGCACCCATGCCAGTGATGCATCAGTACTTCAATTAGTGCTGAAGGACATTGCAAACATTGTGAAATCTATGGGCAATGATATTAAAAACTATGGCCTTTCAGAACTGCACGAATCAGGTATTAGTTTAATGGTTTTTTGATTGCATTGTATCAGAAACATTTATTCTTTTTATACTGTAGGTGTCTGCATAATATATGTCTGCATAGGGAGGGTTTTTAAACATATATACTCTAGGTGTACTTGATGATACTTATAATATTTTATCACTTTATTCATAAACACTGATGATCCATCACGAGACTATTATAGAGAGCTCACCGAAGAGAGGAAGATTGGGTATGATGAGGAGGATCTGAAACTCTGCCTGTGTAGTCGCGAGGCAAGTATGGTTCTATTTATTCCAAGCATTGGATCTCGTTTCAGTGGCTCCCAAGTCGAATGAAAGAAATTTTGCTAACGGGTGGCGAAAAGCAATGAAGAATGTTCATAAGGAGAAAAGGAAAGGAGTAAATTCCTTAATCATTTTGGGAGCCTGGGTCATATGGAAGCATAGAAATGATTGTGTTTTTAATGGCGCCTCTCCTTCGATTTCCTCCATTATGAGAGACATCAAGGCAGAGCATGACTTGTGCATGGCAGGTGCCAAGAGGCTGGAGAAACTGGAGGTCGGCAGAGGACTTTCTCCTTAGAGTAGTCTCGGTTATGTGTGTTTTTGGTCAAGTTTGTTTCAGTTTTGTTTTTTCCTGATTAGCTCTTTTCTTTTCTGAGTTGTAAACCGAGTCTCATATTTGGTCCCTGTATGAGACAAGGTTAATGTAAGGGGACTACCATTTCTCTCTCTAATGCAAAGAAGCGCAGCTCTCCTGCGTTTTCAAAAAAAACTCATAGAAACACTAAATGCTGAGAAGTCTTATGGTTTTAATGAAATATTAGATCACGTGGTTAAAAAAAGGGAAAAGTTTTCTTTGTTGATGGCCCTGGTGGTACTGGCAAGACTTACTTATACAAGGAATTGTTGGCTAAGATTCGTTCCCTTGGCGAAATTGCTATTGCGACCGCAACTTCTGGTATTGCAGCGTCCATAATGCCAGGAGGTCGAACCCCACGCTCTAGGTTCAAAATACCCATAAAGTTAGGAGACAATTCTATATGCAATTTCACCAAGCAGAGCAGGACAGCTGTTTTATTAAAGACAGCTTCTCTAATCATATGGGATGAAGTCGCAATGACACGGAGACAAGTAGTAGAGACATTGGATAGATCATTGCAGGATATAATGGGCTGCACCGAACCTTTTGGAGGGAAAGTTATGGTATTTGGAGGTGATTTCAGACAAGTACTTCCAGTAGTTCCACGTGGAACTAGAGCTCAAATAACAGATGCTACGCTACAGCATTCGTACATATGGGAAAATGTGCATAAGATCAACCTCGTACAAAATATGAGAGCTCGGAGAGATACATGGTACTCAGAATTTTTATTGAGAATTGGCAACGGAACAGAAGAAACTTACACCAATGATTATGTGCAGCTCCCAGAAGATATTGTGATCGAGTATGAATCTGATCTGAGCATTGATAAGCTCATTGCTCTCGTGTATCCAGATCTCAAAGGGAACTACTCATCAGCGAAATACATGCGCGAGCATGCAATTTTTTCAACCCGAAATGAGCATGTTGATGGACTGAACGCTATGATGATTGATAAATTTCCTGGTAAAGAGAAAATTTTTTATAGTCACGACTCTGTTGAAGATGATTCACATAACCATTAACCTCTCGATTTTCTCAACTCAATCACGCCAAATGGGTTACCACCTCACGAGCTCAAGATAAAAAAGAATTCTCCCGTGATTCTTCTTAGAAATCTGGATCCTCGTAGTGGCCTTTGCAATGGTACACGTTTAGTGGTGAGAGCTTTTGAAGATAATGCGATTGACTATGAGATTGTTAATGGTCAACACGCTGGAAATAGGGTTTTCATACCAAGAATACCTCTATCCCCATCAGTGGATATTACACTTCCATTCAAATTCAAAAGGAAACAATTTCCTATAAGATTGAGTTTTGCGATGACTATTAACAAGGCTCAGGGTCAAACTATACCAAATGTTGGAATATACCTCCCGGAGCCGGTGTTCTCATATGGTCAACTATATGTTGCATTGTCTAGCGGTGTATCTCGTAAGACAACATGGTTGTTAGCGAAACCTAACAAAGAATATTGTTATAGAAATGTTTAGCTGCCGGCCATTTCCGGAACTGATAGTTTGGCACCGACTGTGGAGAGGACGTCGTGCGTCCACTGTCTCGGTGATCGGATGGCCTTCGTGTCTGACACGTCTAGACTCACGAGCCTAAGCAATACGATTTGCTTCGGCTCGTTGGAGTTTCCCATGGCCTCATGCGTTGGACTGTGGGAACCTCCCGTCTTCACGCCCTTCCAGGCTTTCCGCTTCAGAAGCCTGGACTTCATCACCGATAGACTTGGCACGCTCCACCTCCTCAAGGAGGCCACTCCCCTGATGTCGCTCGAGGGAGATACCACCTCGACCGACCGCTGGCTGACCTCGACACCGTGGCGCTTGAATGGTGCATCGAGCTCATGCTCGGTGCCAACCCTTCAGCGAGTAACGTGGACTTGCTCCTATTCTCGCTGCGCAACATTTTCTGCCAGGTCTCCGGAGGGACCCCACTATCCCCATTGATGGGAACTAGGGGGCCCGATCTTCCATGAGGTGAAGGATAACTCTCATTTTGGTGGAGCACGACACACTGATCCGGCTTCAAGTCAGCAGACTCGAACCCTACAATCTTAGCACCACGACTCCTCTAGTTATCAACCGCGTCACAATCCAGTTGACCTCACCAAGAAGGCTAATCCCTACCTGCAAAATGAAGAACACAAATAAGAACTCGAAAGAACGCAGCTCTCAATTGAAAGTGACAAGCTGCAGATGAATGATTAAGCACACGAAGTTGGGATTTCACAAACTGATGAACGGCGACTGTTCGAAGATAGATTAATCTAAAGCAAAACCCAAAACCTAATCTTAGGTAGCAGCTACTGATTTATGGAGTCTAGGGTCATGCAAAACCCCTTGGATGCAACCCTAATGGGTTCCAACACGGTACAAGGCCCAAAGGCCAAAATACACGTCGCAGCACCGAATCAGATTCTGGATGTCAATTCCTTTGATGATTCCCGATGACTCCGGACGAACTTGGGCCTGAGATTAGAGCCATTGGAACTGTCGTGTCCTTAAGTTTCCGTACATATAAAGAATGCCCAAATCCGAGCTCGTATGCAACCGTGAGAACAGTTTTAGCGCAGACTACTCTTGGACTCCGAAACGGCTCTGAAGTTGACTTTGTTTGGGCCTCCACCTTGGCTTGGGCTCCCTTGCTGGTCCACCATGCCTCCATGCCCTTCCTTGAGTATTTCCTGGTTCTCCCCTTAGTTCCTAATCATAACATAATCATAAGATAGCAATCTATTCCCAAAATGAAACAAAGAAGTGCTTAGGAACGAGCTCACCTCTAAATTCAATTGTCGCGCGCGAGCTCTTGTAATTGGACCTTGAATGCTCATTGGTGGATTGTTGTGTATATCTAAAGGAGGGATGTCCTCATCACCCATCACGCTCACCGCACGGTCAGTCCCTGCTTCGCCTCACAAACGCCGCGAGCGTTTGCGCTAGGGAGCTCCGGAGGGGCCTACTGCAGCCCCCGCCAGTGACCGAGTTCGTGGGCATGATGGGGTACAGTCCTGCCTTGTTCCATGACCTCTTCTCTGATGACGATCTCCTGAGATAGGGTTCCGGCATTGGCGATGTGTTGTCCCATGGCTGCCCCGCGCTGTGGAAATGCGCCATGGCGAACGTACAAGGGCGATAGCCGATCCCAGTGGAGATTGAGGACACGCACACCCCGCTTGACCCGCACGCACAGGCCTTGGCTAATGCCTAGGCGCATGGCGAGGACTTACGCCAATGACGGCAGCACCAGCCGCCGCCTGCATCGGTGCACCCTCGATGCAACTCCGAGCCGAATGCCTGCGCGCCGCTTGTCAAGTCTACCGGGCCATCATCACATACACCGGTGGCGCCTCGCAGTTTGCTCGGGCTGGGCAGAACATCGCCGCTGCAGCGATGCTCCTGTGCAACTTGCCTGAGCCTGCAGACCCTCAACAGCAGGAGCTCCATCGCAACATCCGGACGTTGGTGGAGGGTGTCGCCATGCAACACGCGGAAAGCTACGTGTCACGCCACCAACAAGCGGCCTCATGTGTTGGTGTTTTACCACCATGCCCACCGAGGGATATCCCCGAGGTGGTGAGTTTGTAGGTAGGGTTTCACCAAGATCAGGAACTCGAAGGTGCAAGGAACACAAAGTTTAGACTGGTTCGGGCCACCGAGAGCGTAATACCCTACGTCGTGTGTGGTTTGTATTGCCTTAGGTGGTGATTGGGTGATGTCCTATTTGGAGGGGGTCCCTGTCCGCCCTTATATTGTCTGAGGGGACAGGGTTACATGGAAGTACTTGTCAAGGATAGATCCCCTGGGTACCGCAAGGAAGCTACCTGTGAGGAAAAAGAAGTCTGATTCCTACTAGGATTCCACTGTAATCCTATTAGGACTCATACCTTATAATCCTACTAGGACTCCTACCTTGTAATCCTACTAGGAACCCCATCCCCTGGGATATATAAAGGAGGGCATGGATACCTAGATAGGCAGAGAACCAATAGAGAGCAACCAACAGGCAACTCAACGCCCAAGCGCAGGGCGCAATATACAACACCCCAAAACAGGACGTAGGGTATTACGCTACTCTAGCGGCCCGAACCTGTCTAAATTTGTGTCTTGTGTTCTTGCGTTCACCTTCAAGTTCCAGATTCGGTGATCCCTCACCAAATAATTACCTACCTTAGGGTATCCCTAGGTAGGCTGACGGTAATGTAAAAACACTGACAGCTGGCGCCAACCGTGGGGCCGATCGTCGCGATCATTGGGTGAATTTGAAGGACCTCTTCATCAACATCAATCCACTCAAGGTGGCGGATTGCTAGTTCGTACTTATGCATCGGTGGATCGATTCATCGAGTTCGAGATTGGATCCTTCAGCGAACGGCTACATCTACCTCAACTGATAGAGTCGGAGTGCCTGATCTTTCGATGAGTGGAGATAATTTCGATCTGGTGGAAGATGACCCTCATGATCTGACTACGACGAGCAAGCCCGAAGCGCCAATGCAATCGCTGAACCAACTTCCTGTGGTTACCGACCTTGTTGATGCAAGATCAGCCTGATCACGAAGATCGTTTCCTGCACGCAATCGAGGAACGAACAAGAAAAAGATGCGAGCAATCACAATATCACTCGAAGGTGGAGTTCTGAATCTCACGAGGACAGCGCGTATTTGCGCGTGTTCGAGAGTAGCTAAAGCTAGATGTAAAACAAAACTCAAGTCTGGAAAGCAATGATGCCTCTATCTAAATAGAGGAAGAGAGGGGTGCAACCCTAGGAAAGGGGCGGCCAGGGAGGGGGCGCAGCCCCTAGTGGTGGTCAGCCCTAGGCGCCCACGCAAGGGCCTCAGTTGGGCCAGCATCTATTCTTCTGGGCCTTCGTTCTTCAGTAGCATGACGAAGTTCAGTTCTCTTGCACGGGCCCGAGTGATTGGCCTAGAAGGAGGAGGCGCCTGGGGTGGAGGAGCATCTGGTGTCGCTGGAAAAGGTGCTGCTGGCGTAGACGTACTCGTGTTGTAGTTGATGTCCTCATCATCCTCCCCTTCTAGAACTGAAGTCGTCCTCGACGGCAACTCCTCATCCTCGCCCACATATGGTTTCAAATCTGCAACATTAAAACTAGTGGAAACACCAAGCTCCGCAGGCAGGTCAAGGACATAAGCATTATCATTAATCTTGGTTAGCACCTTAAAAGGACCAGCAGCACGAGGCATCAATTTAGAACGGCGTAAAGTAGGAAACCGATCCTTTCTCAAATGCAACCAAACCATATCACCAGGTTCAAAAGTAACAAGTTTTCGACCTTTACTACCAGCAACCTGATATTTAGCATTAGCAGCAGCAATGTTTTGTTGAGTCTGTTCATGCAAATTAATCATGTGTTCAACATGGGCAACAACATCTATGTGTGGGGCGTCCGCAGCATCAAGCGAAAACAAATCAATAGGCGCCCGAGGGATATAACCATAAACAATCTGAAAAGGGCACATCTTTGTAGAAGAATGTGTTGCATGATTATAAGCAAACTCAACATGAGGCAGGCAATCTTCCCAACGTTTCAAATTTTTGTCTAAAACAGCCCTAAGCATGGTTGACAAAGTTCTATTAACCACCTCAGTTTGTCCATCAGTCTGAGGGTGACAAGTTGTGCTAAACAGCAATTTAGTTCCCATTTTATTCCAAAGTGATCTCCAAAAATGACTGAGAAACTTAGCATCACGATCAGAGACTATTGTATTCGGAATACCATGCAAACGAATAATCTCTCGAAAGAACAATTCAGCAACACTGCTAGCATCATCAGTCTTATGACATGGTATAAAATGAGCCATTTTGGAGAATCTATCAACAACCACAAAAATGCTATCCCTCCCCTTCTTAGTTCTAGGCAATCCCAAAATAAAGTACATAGAAATATCAAGCCAAGGGGAAGTAGGGACAGGCAAAGGCATATACAAACCATGGTTGTTCAGTCGTGACTTAGCTTTCTGACAAGTAGTGCAGTAGGCAACAAGGCGCTCGACATCACAGCGCATTCGGGGCCAAAAGAAATGGGCGGCCAACACCTCATGTGTCTTGTAGACGCCAAAGTGTCCCATGAGACCGCCTCCGTGTGCTTCCTGTAACAACAAAAGACGAACCGAGCTTGCTGGAACACACAGCTTGTTAGCGCGAAACAGGAACCCATCCTGCATGTGAAATTTGCCCCATGGTTTGCCATCCATACAATGAGCTAAGATATCTTTAAAATCAGCATCATCGACATATTGATCTTTCACAGTATGCAAGCCAAAGATTTTAAAATCTAACTGGGACAGCATGGTATATCGACGAGACAAAGCATCAGCAATGACATTTTCCTTCCCATTCTTGTGTTTAATAATGTAAGGGAAAGACTCAATGAATTCTACCCAATTAGCATGACGACGGTTCAGATTTGTTTGGGTACGAATATGTTTCAAAGCCTCATGATCAGAATGGATGATAAACTCGCGATGCCAAAGATAGTGCTGCCATGTTTGCAAAGTGCGAACTAAAGCATAAAGCTCCTTATCATAAGTAGAATATCTCAGGCTAGCACCGCTTAATTTCTCACTAAAATAAGCAACCGGTTTTCCTTCTTGTAACAAAACAGCACCTAGCCCAATACCGCTAGCATCACATTCAAGCTCAAACACTTTATTAAAATCAGGCAATTGCAAGAGGGGAGCATGTGTTAACTTATCTTTCAAAGTGTTGAACGCTACCTCCTGCGAGTCGCCCCAAGCAAATGGCGCACCTTTCTTTGTAAGCTCGTGCAAAGGGGCTGCAATGGAGCTGAAATCACGGACGAACCGACGGTAGAATCCTGCAAGTCCAAGAAAGCTCCGAATCTGTGTAACCGTCGTCGGTGTAGGCCATTCCCGAATGGCATCAATCTTGCTGCTGTCCACCTCAATGCCCTGCGGAGTCACAACATAACCAAGAAACGAAACACGTTGCGTGCAAAAGATGCATTTTTCCATATTACCAAATAAGCGAGCTGCACGCAACGCATCAAAAACAGCACTCAAATGTTCTAAATGCGCTTCCATAGTCTTGCTGTAAATAAGGATATCATCAAAATAGACAACAACAAACAATCCTATGAAGGGCCTTAGAACTTCATTCATCAAACGCATAAAGGTGCTGGGAGCATTAGTCAAACCAAACGGCATAACCAACCATTCATATAACCCAAATTTCGTTTTAAAAGCTGTTTTCCATTCATCACCCAGTTTCATTCGAATCTGATGGTAACCACTATGCAAATCAATTTTAGTGAAAAGAATGGCGCCACTAAGCTCATCTAGCATATCATCAAGGCGTGGTATAGGGTATCGATAACGAATGGTGATGTTATTAATAGCGCGACAGTCTACACACATACGCCATGAGCCATCTTTCTTTGGAACAAGTAACACAGGAACTGAGCAAGGGCTAAGAGACTCACGAATGTAACCCTTGTCAAGCAACGCCCGCACCTGGCGCTGGATCTCCTTCGTCTCATCCGGATTTGTACGGTATGGTGCGCGGTTCGGAAGCTGTGCGCCGGGAATGAGATCGATCTGATGCTCAATTCCACGGAGCGGGGGAAGACCCGGTGGCAAGTCTTTGGGAAAGACATCAGCGTACTCCTGCAAAAGGTTAGCAACCGCAGGAGGAATATCCAAAGACGGTGCATCATCAAGTGAAACGAGCATACTAGAGCATACAAGTGCATAGCAGGGCAAGTGAGCATCGCGGAGATCATCAAAATCAGCACGTTGAGCAAGTAAAACAGGAGCATTCAACTTGAGTTCAGAATTAGAAGTCGATGGTGATGGTTCAAGTTGTTTAGCATTCCTAGCAGCTCGAGCAAGATCATCTTTAACAATTTGTTCAGGTGTCATTGGATGTATAATTATTTTCTGACCCTTAAACATGAAAGAATAATGATTCGAACGACCATGATGCAAGCTATCAGTATCATATTGCCAAGGTCTACCAAGTAACAAAGAGCATGCTTCCATGGGAATAACATCACAATCGACAAAATCAGAATAAGCACCCATGGAGAAAGGGACACGCACTGACCGTGTTACTCTAATTTTTCCACCATCATTAAGCCACTGAATGTGATATGGATTCGGATGCTTACGAGTGGGTAATGATAACTTCTCGACCAGCACGGTACTCGCCAAGTTGTTGCAGCTGCCGCTGTCGATGATGATGCGAATCGATCGCTCCTGCACAACGCCCTTTGTATGGAACAGAGTGTGTCGCTGATTCTTCTCGGGCGGGACGACCTGTGTACTAAGAACACGCTGCGCAACAAGACTTTCATACCTATCGGCATCGCCCGGGTTGACATGTACCTCCGCCTTAGCTGCATGGTCAGTGGCAAGCATAGTATGATGAGTGTCCTCGGAATCACTAGCGGATGAGTACTCACCATTGTCACGTATGAGCAAGGTGCGCTTGTTTGGGCAGTCCCGAATCATGTGCCCAAATCCTTTGCAATGATGGCACTGAATATCCCGTGTACGTCCCGTGGAAGGAGCAGCGCCTGTGGACGGAGGTGCTGCAGGTTTGGCCGGCCTCTCGCGCGGTGTAGTGCTGGTCGTGGATGGCGCATGCAGGGCAGGCGCTGAGCTGGTTGCCGGGCTTCTTCCTGCAAAAGAGTTAGAAAATATCTTCGAGCGGCAACCCTGCACTTCACGTTCAGCTTTGCAAGCATATGCAAACAATGTGGTCATATCATTATATTCCTTATAATCAAGTATGTCCTGAATTTCGCGGTTCAAACCACCGCGAAAACGTGCCATAGCAGCGTCGTCTGTCTCAAACAAACCACAACGAATCATACCTTTTTGTAGCTCCTGATAGTAGTCCTCAACAGATTGTTGACCTTGTCGAAAGCACTGCATTTTTTCAAGCAAATCTCGTGCATAATATGAAGGGACAAATCTGTGTCGCATGGCAGCTTTTAATTGAGTCCAAGTGGTGGGAGGGGGATGTTTTTGCTTATATTCATGCCACCAAATTAAAGCAAAATCAGTAAATTCACTAATAGCAGCTTTAACTTGAGAACTAGCAGGAATATCATGGCATGAAAATTTCTGGTCGACCTCTAGTTCCCAATCAAGATATGCAGCAGGATCATATTTGCCATTAAAAGATGGAATTTTAAATTTAATCTTAGCAAATGGGTCATTATGTTGGTGACGTACCACACGGCGGGCACGACCGCGGCGAGCTCCCTCTTCCGGCTCCGTGTCACCGCCATAATCCTGCTGCAACTCCGTGATTTTTGTGTTCAATGCGTCTAGCCGTGCCACGATGGTGTCGAGCGTGGTCCTAGCGGCCGTCTGAGCGAGGTCGAGCTGATCGAACCTCTCGGTCCATGACGTGATCATCGAGTCAAGCCGTTCATGCATCGTCTTGAGGTCCGCAGCAAGTCCGTCAACTCGTGTCTGCATGTCCTGCAGCTGTTCATCCGCTGTGCCTTCGTCTCCTGCCATAGTTAGCGCAAACACAAAAACAAAGCCTACGACAACAAGGGTGTAACGGCTCACAAGGCGCTCACAATAGTGCTGTTATCAAATTCTTATCCGTTCTTACCAAGCACACAGGGGTGATCTGCAACCAACAGGTAGAACCGGTGAAAGATTGGAGGAGCGATTGCCTGGAGAAACAAAGTCTGCTCGTCATAGAACTATGTGGAGTTCTGGGTAGGCTGTACTCAATTCAAGGGTTAGCACAATCAAACAATAATGCAAGGTTGAATTATAGTGCCAAACACGTAATCAAAGCTGCTGGAAACAAAGTGCAAAAGTGGAGCAAGGGTATGGGGGGCAAAGGAAAAACACAAGAGAGAAAACAAGGAACCTGGGCGTCCTGCGGAGTACGCCCAAATGAAGGTAACCTCCTTTCGGTTTCCCCCTTTTTTTGCTTCTGCGTGTCTTTTTTTTTTGCCAGGAGTCCTCAAAACTGATAATATGAACACAGAGGATCTAAAACAGCAAGTTACGACACACACTTTTTCCGAAAATACAGGGGTATTCCGGTAAAAAGAAAGGGGGGGAAATGTGGTACCAAGAAAAAGAGATATGGATATGAAAAACTGGCACGGCGTGGAGAAAAAGAGATAAGGCGAACCTCAGAATATGGTACCAAGAAAAAGAGATATGGATATGAAAAACTGGCACGGCATGGAGAAAGGGGGGGGGGGGGGAATGTGACCTGGGCAGGTGACCGAGTCGGTCACGGTGTGTTGTGGATGTGGGGTGGAGGGAAGGGGCGATCGAGTCTGAATCGGTCCCGACGTGTGTACGGGGGATTTGCGGCCATCCTCTGCCCGGACTCCTTTCCTGTTCCTCTTTTTTTTTTGACTTTCCTTTTTTTTTTATTGCGTTCTTTCCTTTTTTTTGACTTGCCTTTCACACAGGCGTGCAGGAGGATGAACAGGGCCGGCGGCGCTACGGCACGTGTGACCAGAGCGCGATCAGGGGAAAAAGGTGCGGCGTGTGTGGTAGGGTTGCGGCGTGCGTGGGGCAAAAAGGAAGGCGAGCAGCAAGATGGAAGGGCGGCTCACGAGGTGTGAAGAGACAGGAACAAGGCGATGAGAAAACAAAAGCACAAGTAACCAGCAACAATTGAAGTGTATAGCACACAAATTCAACAACGTAAAGTATTGAAAGAATGCGCGAGGCTAAAAAGGTTGCTGGGACAATATCTAACCTGAAAATAAATTTTTGTTTTGGTTTTTGTGGACTGTAGGACGGGGAAAAAAACACTCGAGAAACTCACCGATCAACCTGGGAAGCTGATACCACTTGATAGAGTCGGAGTGCCCGATCTTTCGGTGAGTGGAGATAATTTCGATCTGGTGGAAGATGACCCTCACGATCCGACTACGACGAGCGAGCCCGAAGCGCCAATGCAATCGCTGAACCAACTTCCTATGGTTACCGACCTTGTTGATGCAAGATCAGCCTGATCACGAAGATCGTTTCCTGCACGCAATCGAGGAACGAACAAGAAAAAGATGCGAGCAATCACAATATCACTCGAAGGTGGAGTTCTGAATCTCACGAGGACAGTGCGTATTTGCGCGTGTTCGAGAGTAGCTAAAGCTAGATGTAAAACAAAACTCAAGTCTGGAAAGCAATGATGCCTCTATCTAAATAGAGGAAGAGAGGGGTGCAACCCTAGGAAAGGGGCGGCCAGGGAGGGGGCGCAGCCCCTAGTGGTGGTCAGCCCTAGGCGCCCACGCAAGGGCCTCAGTTGGGCCAGCATCTATTCTTCTGGGCCTTCGTTCTTCAGTAGCATGATAAAGTTCAGTTCTCTTGCACGGGCCCGAGTGATTGGCCCAGAAGGAGGTGGCGCCTGGGGTGGAGGAGCATCTGGTGTCGCTGGAAAAGGTGCTGCTGGCGTAGACGTACTCGTGTTGTAGTTGATGTCCTCATCATCAACTACTCGGCTCGACTTCACCTCGCGCTGCAACGTCGATGCACCGCGGCCGCCGACCTCGACGACCCGGTTCAACTTCGGCTTGTGCCGCAATGTCCGCGCGCAGCAGCGACGAGTTCGACTACTTCAACTTCGCGAGGAGGCTCGGCGGCCCGCCAGCGACTACTTCGACTTCGCGAGCAGGCTCGGCGGCCCGCCGGCGATCACTTTGACTTTGCGAGGACGATCGGCGACCCACCGACGACTAATTCGACTACTCGTCTCGACTAGAAACTAGTCGAGGGCGAGCCTCACAACAACGACTACATCAACTACTCGTCTCGACTTGAAAACTAGTCGGAATCGACCCCGACTAGTCGAGCTTCATTAGCAAACCATCGCAGCTCCATCAACGAGCTCCACGGCTTTGTCGATATTCGTCCACGAATCAAGCTAAGTGACTTATACCTTTTCTGACTTGTTCTTCACAAGATCGGCTACCTTTTCGGGTACGCCTCTCGACGGGCATAAAACCCTCAGGGGCTACACCATGATCGACTACTTATCCATGTACGACTCTCGATGGGCATTGAAACCCTCCAGAGCTACACTTCGCCGACTACTTATCCGTGTACATCTCTCGATGGGCATGAAACCCTCCAGAGCTACACTTCGCCGACTACTTATCCGTGTACGACTCTCGATGGGCATTGAAACCCTCCAGAGCTACACTTCGTCGACTACTTTTCGTCGACTACTTTTTGCACAACACGCATTCATTCTGTCGCAATGTCGACTACTTTTGCGCACTACGCATCCTCTTTGTCGCATGACGACTACTTTCTACTCGTTGTCTCCTCTTAACGGTCGCTAATCTACTCGAGTAGCAAATGCCTTAATCAGTGAAACCTCAAGTCTCCAGTCATGACCAAAACGACCCGTCTTGTATGAGTGAAGGCTAGAGACCTAAGCGACTCGTACATGATATGAGCGAAGGCTATAGACCTAAGCGACCTGTACATGCTATGGGCGAAGGCTAAACTGGAACCGGGTGAACGTAAAGGGTGGACTACTTAGGAGATTTAAATGGCCTAAAAAAGAGCTCGAGATAGCAATTTTTACACCGAATAAATTTTGGTGTCTTCACATTATTACTGAGTACTACTCCGTATCTTCACATTATGCTACATAATGTATGCATTATCTTTTTTCAGATCAAGCTTGGGCAACAACATTCCAGGCAGCACGGCGTGCCATCACAGTTCCGCTAGTTCCCAGGCTCGGGGGCTGGGCGATGCACACTACTCGACATGGCTCCTTCGGCTCTCCTGGATCGTAAGCTCGGGGGCTAGACACCGTAAAACTACTCAAAGATGACTCATGTGAAGACTGAGAGTGCAGAAGAAACCCTAAGTCACCGCGCAGTTAAATAAACCAGCGGGAGGCTCAATTTCACTGTACAGAAGGCGAAGAGTTTTTCTCGGGATTTCAGAGTAACACCAATGCCACGATTCTTGGATCCTTTTTTTGAACCTAAGGGTTTTAGATTCAAGGCTCGGGGGCTGCAGGATACATGTCATCGACTATTTATTTTTTGAATGTACTCGAAGGATAAGAAAAGAAGATTCAAGACTAATTTGACCCTCAGCTTGCTTCTTCGATTCGACCTAAGGCTCAGGGGCTACTCTATATGGAGTACGATTTTCCATCGCACCCCATAGAAAAGAAGACTTGAAGCTATTCGGGGCATGAGCACCTCATAGCCTCGATGCAACCAAGGAAGTACTCGAAGAAGACCTTCAAGACGGAGTTTCGGAAGAAGCCAAAGACTATTTCAGAAGTACTTGAAATGCCTGCAGTACTCAGCTATGAAGAGCTCGCGGGCTTGTCAGGAATAGATCCCCTGGGTACCGCAAGGAAGCTACCTGTGAGGAAAAAGAAGTCTTATTCCTACTATGATTCCACTGTAATTCTATTAGGACTCATATCTTGTAATCCTATTAGGACTCCTACCTTGTAATCCTACTAGGAACCCCTTCCCCTGGGATATATAAAGGAGGGCAGGGGTACCTAGATAGGCAGAGAACCAATAGAGAGCAGCCAACAGGCAACTCAACGCCCAAGCGCAGGGCGCAATATACAACACCCCAAAACAGGACATAGGGTATTACGCTACTCTAGCGGTCCGAACCTGTCTAAATTTGTTTCCTGTGTCTTTGCGTTCACCTTCAAGTTCCAGATCCGACAATCCCTCACCAAATAATTACCTACCTTAGGGTATCCTTAGGTAGGCCAACGGTAAAAACACCAACAGTCCTAGTCAGATACGAGACTAGGAGACCTATCCGAGTACTTTTCGGGTAGTTTCCTACTATCTCCGACTAGTTTTACTACTGTATGAGTAGTTACAACTGGTGTAGGACGTGGGCCATGTCCCACCACTTATCTTATAAGATGTAGGCCATGTGCGCAGTCCTGTGGACCCGGGTCTGACAAGCCCCCGAGCTCTTCGTAGTCAAGTACTGCAGGCGCTCGAGTACTTCTGAAGGCGTCTTCGAGTTCTCCTGAACTCAATCTTGACGGTGTCTTTCGAGTACTTCCTTGGTTGCATCAGGGCTGTGAGGTGCTCATGCCCCGAGTAGTTGTCAAGTCTTCTTTTATATGGGGTGCGATTGAACTCGCACTCCATATGAAGTAGCCCCCGAGTCTTAGGTTGAATTGTAGAATTAGGCTAAGGGTCAATTTAATCTTGAGTCTTCTATCCTTATCTTCCAAAAGATTTGAAAAATAAGTTGCTGATGATACGTGTCCTGCAGCCCCCGAGCCTTGAATCCAAATTCCCAAGGTTTGGAATAAAGGATCCAAAGAATCGTGGCATGCAATATACGACGGTAAAGATTTGATGGTTAAGATGGGAAATTTGGTACAGAAATTTGAGAAACCGCATTTTTCAGGATGAATTTCCTGAAAAGATGGTTAAACAAATAACTTCACCAAAAAGCGCCCTAAATTATCGGTCAAATCAAACCTTCATCGCTGAGAGCCGTGTCGTATCCATCTCCTGAGCATGGGAGCTAGATGAGTCGCACAAGATACACCTAGTAGTCGGTGGCACCAGCCCCCAAGCCTAGGCATTGGCCAAGTTGCTGCTGGATCTTGAACTGTCGATGAAGCCGACTAGTCGGAGTCGATTCCGACTAGTTTTGTAGGTGAGACGAGTAGTCGAACACGCGTAAAACTAGTCGGGAACTAGTAAACACAGTGTCATGGGAGCGAGGCGCCTTCAATAACATAGAGTACGAGTCGAGAACTTGTAATCTGGCCATTACTGGAAGTGTGGGATCGAATCCCATGCAATATACAACATGTAGTACTAGTCGTAAACCAGTAAACGGAGTAGTACTAGCAGTATGGGAGCGGTGCCCTTGTAGTAAACTGCGTGTAGTACCAGTCGTGAACCAGTAAACGGAGTAGTACTGGAAGTATGGGAGTGAGGCCCATGCAGTAAACTCCACGTAGAACCAGTCATTAACGGGTAAACGGAGTAGTACTGGTAGTACGGGAGCGATGCCCATGCAGTAAACTGCACGTAGTACTAATCGTGAACCAGTAAACGAAGTAGTACTGGAAGTATGGGAGCAAGGCTCAGGCAGTAAACTCCACGTAGTACCAGTCGTTAACTAGTAAATGGAGTAGTACTGATAGTACAGGAGCGATGCCCATGCAGTAAACTGCACGTAGTACTAGTCGTGAACTAGTAAATGGAGTAGTACTAGAAGTATGGGAGCGAGGCTCATGCAGTAAACTCGACGTAATACTAGTCGTTAACCAGTAAACGGAGTAGTACTAGCAGGATGGGAGCGATGCCCATGCAGTAAACTCTACATAATACCAATCGTGAACCAGTAGATGGAGTAGTACTAGCAGTATGGGAGCGATGCCCCTTCAGTAAACTCTATTGATAGAGTCGGAGTGCCCGATCTTTCGGTGAGTGGAGTTAATTTCGATCTGGTGGAAGATGACCCTCACGATCCGACTACGACGAGCGAGCCCGAAGCGCCAATGCAATCGCTGAACCAACTTCCTGTGGTTACCGACCTTGTTGATGCAAGATCAGCCTGATCACGAAGATCGTTTCCTGCACGCAATCGAAGAACGAACAAGAAAAAGATGCGAGCAATCACAATATCACTCGAAGGTGGAGTTCTGAATCTCACGAGGACAGCGCGTATTTGCGCGTGTTCGAGAGTAGCTAAAGCTAGATGTAAAACAAAACTCAAGTCTGGAAAACAATGATGACTCTATCTAAATAGAGGAAGAGAGGGGCGCAACCCTAGGAAAGGGCGGCCAGGAAGGGGGCGCAGCCCCTAGTGGTGGTCAGCCCTAGGCGCCCACGCAAAGGCCTCAGTTGGGCCAGCATCTATTCTTCTGGGCCTTCGTTCTTCAGTAGCATGACGAAGTTTAGTTCTCTTGCACGGGCCCGAGTGATTGGCCCAAAAGGAGGTGGCGCCTGGGGTGGAGGAGCATCTGGTGTCGCCGGAAAAGGTGCTGCTGGCGTAGACGTACTCGTGTTGTAGTTGATGTCCTCATCATCCTCCCCTTCTAGAACTGAAGTCGTCCTCGATGGCAACTCCTCATCCTCGCCCACATATGGCTTCAAATCTGCAACATTAAAACTAGTGGAAACACCAAGCTCCGCAGGCAGGTCAAGGACATAAGCATTATCATTAAGCTTGGTTAGCACCTTAAAAGGACCAGCAGCACGAGGCATCAATTTAGAACGGCGTAAAGTAGGAAACCGATCCTTTCTCAAATGCAACCAAACCATATCACCAGGTTCAAAAGTAACAAGTTTTCGACCTTTACTACCAGCAACCTGATATTTAGCATTAGCAGCAGCAATGTTTTGTTGAGTCTGTTCATGCAAATTAATCATGTGTTCAACATGGGCAACAGCATCTATGTGTGGGGCGTCCGCAGCATCAAGCGAAAACAAATCAATAGGCGCCCGAGGAATATAACCATAAACAATCTGAAAAGGGCACATCTTTGTAGAAGAATGTGTTGCATGATTATAAGCAAACTCAACATGAGGCAGGCAATCTTCCCAACGTTTCAAATTTTTGTCTAAAATAGCCCTAAGCATGGTTGACAAAGTTCTATTAACCACCTCAGTTTGTCCATCAGTCTGAGGGTGACAAGTTGTGCTAAACAGCAATTTAGTTCCCATTTTATTCCAAAGTGATCTCCAAAAATGACTGAGAAACTTAGCATCACGATCAGAGACAATTGTATTCGGAATACCATGCAAACGAATAATCTCGCGAAAGAACAATTCAGCAACACTGCTAGCATCATCAGTCTTATGACATGGTATAAAATGACCCATTTTGGAGAATCTATCAACAACCACAAAAATGCTATCCCTCCCCTTCTTAGTTCTAGGCAATCCCAAAATAAAGTCCATAGAAATATCAAGCCAAGGGTAAGTAGGGACAGGCAAAGGCATATACAAACCATGGTTGTTCAGTCATGACTTAGCTTTCTGACAAGTAGTGCAGCGGGCAACAAGGCGCTCGACATCACGGCGCATCCGGGGCCAAAAGAAGTGGGCGGCCAGTACCTCATGCGTCTTGTAGACGCCAAAGTGTCCCATGAGACCGCCTCCGTGTGCTTCCTGTAACAACAAAAGACGAACCGAGCTTGCTGGAACACACAGCTTGTTAGCGCGAAACAGGAACCCATCCTGCAAGTAAAATTTGCCCCATGGTTTGCCGTCCATACAATGAGCTAAGATATCTTTAAAATCAGCATCATCAACATATTGATCTTTCACAGTTTGCAAGCCAAAGATTTTAAAATCTAACTGGGACAGCATGGTATATCGACGAGACAAAGCATCTGCAATGACATTTTCCTTCCCATTCTTGTGTTTAATAATGTAAGGGAAAGACTCAATGAATTCTACCCATTTAGCATGACGACGGTTCAGATTTGTTTGGGTACGAATATGTTTCAAAGCCTCATGATCAGAATGGATGATAAACTCGCGATGCCAAAGATAGTGCTGCCATGTTTGCAAAGTGCGAACTAAAGCATAAAGCTCCTTATCATAAATAGAATATCTCAGGCTAGCACCACTTAATTTCTCACTAAAATAAGCAACCGGTTTTCCTTCTTGTAACAAAACAGCACCTAGCCCAATACCGCTAGCATCACATTCAAGCTCAAACACTTTATTAAAATCGGGCAATTGCAAGAGGGGAGCATGTGTTAACTTATCTTTCAAAGTGTTGAACGCTACCTCCTGAGAGTCGCCCCAAGCAAATGGCGCACCTTTTTTTGTAAGCTCGTGCAAAGGGGCTGCAATGGAGCTGAAATCACGGACGAACCGACGGTAGAATCCTGCAAGTCCAAGAAAGCTCCGAATCTGTGTAACCGTCGTCGGTGTAGGCCATTCCCGAATGGCATCAATCTTGCTGCTGTCCACCTCAATGCCCTGCGGAGTCACAACATAGCCAAGAAACGAAACACGTTGCGTGCAAAAGATGCATTTTTCCATGTTACCAAATAAGCGAGCTGCACGCAACGCATCAAAAACAGCACTCAAATGTTCTAAATGCGCTTCCATAGTCTTGCTGTAAATAAGGATATCATCAAAATAGACAACAACAAACAATCCTATGAAGGGCCTTAGAACTTCATTCATCAAACGCATAAAGGTGCTGGGAGCATTAGTCAAACCAAACGGCATAACCAACCATTCATATAACCCAAATTTCGTTTTAAAAGCCGTTTTCCATTCATCACCCAATTTCATTCGAATCTGATGGTAACCACTACGCAAATCAATTTTAGTGAAAAGAATGGCGCCACTAAGCTCATCTAGCATATCATCAAGGCGTGGTATAGGGTATCGATAACGAATGGTGATGTTATTAATAGCGCGACAGTCTACACACATACGCCATGAGCCATCTTTCTTTGGAACAAGTAACACAGGAACTGAGCAAGGGCTAAGAGACTCACGAATGTAACCCTTGTCAAGCAACGCCTGCACCTGGCGCTGGATCTCCTTCGTCTCATCCGGATTTGTACGGTATGGTGCGCGGTTCGGAAGCTGTGCGCCGGGAATGAGATCAATCTGATGCTCAATTCCACGGAGCGGGGGAAGACCCGGTGGCAAGTCTTTGGGAAAGACATCAGCGTACTCCTGCAAAAGGTTAGCAACCGCAGGAGGAATATCCAAAGACGGTGCATCATCAAGTGAAACGAGCATACTAGAGCATACAAGTGCATAGCAGGGCAAGTGAGCATCACGGAGATCATCAAAATCAGCACGTTGAGCAAGTAAAACAGGAGCATTCAACTTGATTTCAGAATTAGAAGTCGATGGTGATGGTTCAAGTTGTTTAGCATTCCTAGCAGCTCGAGCAAGATCATCTTTAACAATTTGTTCAGGTGTCATTGGATGTATAATTATTTTCTGACCCTTAAACATGAAAGAATAATGATTCGAACGACCATGATGCAAGCTATCAGTATCATATTGCCAAGGTCTACTAAGTAACAAAGAGCATGCTTCCATGGGAATAACATCACAATCGACAAAATCAGAATAAGCACCCATGGAGAAAGGAACACGCACGGACCGTGTTACTCTAATTTTGCCACCATCATTAAGCCACTGAATGTGATATGGATTTGGATGCTTACGAGTGGGTAAGGACAACTTCTCGACCAGCACGGTACTCGCCAAGTTGTTGCAGCTGCCGCTGTCGATGATGATGCGAATCGACCGCTCCTGCACAACGCCCTTTGTATGGAACAGAGTGTGTCGCTGATTCTTCTCGGGCGGGACGACCTGTGTACTAAGGACACGCTGCGCAACAAGACTTTCATACCTATCGGCATCGCCCGGGTTGACATGTAACTCCGCCTTAGCTGCATGGTTAGTGGCAAGCATAGTATGATGAGTGTCCTCGGAATCACTAGCGGACGAGTACTCACCATTGTCACGTATGAGCAAGGTGCGCTTGTTTGGGCAGTCCCGAATCATGTGCCCAAATCCTTTGCAACGATGGCACTGAATATCCCGTGTACGTCCTGTGGAAGGAGCAGCGCCTGTGGACGGGGGTGCTGCAGGTTTGGCCGGCCTCTCGCGCGGTGTAGTGCTGGTCGTGGATGGCGCATGCAGGGCAGGTGCCGAGCTGGTTGCCGGGCTTCTTCCTGCAAAAGAGTTAGAAAATGTCTTCGAGCGGCGACCCTGCACTTCACGTTCAGCTTTGCAAGCATATGCAAACAATGTGGTCATATCATTATATTCCTTATAATCAAGTATGTCCTGAATTTCGCGGTTCAAACCACCGCGAAAACGTGCCATAGCAGCGTCGTCTGTCTCAAACAAACCACAACGAATCATACCTTTTTGTAGCTCCTGATAGTAGTCCTCAACAGATTGTTGACCTTGTCGAAAGCACTGCATTTTTTCAAGCAAATCTCGTGCATAATATGAAGGGACAAATCTGTGTCGCATGGCAGCTTTTAATTGAGTCCAAGTGGTGGGAGGGGGATGTTTTTGCTTATATTCACGCCACCAAATTAAAGCAAAATCAGTAAATTCACTAATAGCAGCTTTAACTTGAGAACTAGCAGGAATGTCATGGCATGAAAATTTCTGGTCGACCTCTAGTTCCCAATCAAGATATGCAGCAGGATCATATTTGCCAGTAAAAGATGGAATTTTAAATTTAATCTTAGCAAATGGGTCATTATGTTGATGGCGTACCACACGGCGGGCACGACCGCGACGAGCTCCCTCATCCGGCTCCGTGTCACCGCCATAATCCTGCTGCAACTCCGTGATCGTTGTGTTCAATGCGTCTAGCCGTGCCACAATGGTGTCGAGCGTGGTCCTAGCGGCCGTCTGAGCGAGGTCGAGCTGATCGAACCTCTCGGTCGATGACGTGATCGTCGAGTCAAGCCGTTCATGCATCGTCTTGATGTCCGCAGCAAGGCCGTCAACTCGTGTCCGCATGTCCTGCAGCTGTTCATCCGCTGTGCCTTCGTCTCCTGCCATAGTTAGCGCAAACACAAAAACAAAGCCGACGACGACAAGGGTGTAACGGCTCACAAGGCGCTCACAGTAGTGCTGTTATCAAGTTCTTATCCGTTCGTACCAAGCACACAGGGGTGATCTGCAATCAACAGGTAGAACCGGCGAAAGATTGGAGGAGCGATTGCCTGGAGAAACAAAGTCTGCTCGTCGTAGAACTATGTGGAGTTCTGGGTAGGCTGCACTCAATTCAAGGGTTAGCACAATCAAACAATATTGCAAGGTTGAATTATAGTGCCAAACACGTAATCAAAGCTGCTGGAAACAAAGTGCAAAAGGTGAGCAAGGGTATGGGGGGCAAAGGAAAAAAAAACACAAGAGAGAAAACAAGGAACCTGGGCGTCCTGCGGAGAACGCCCAAATGAAGGTAACCTCCTTTCGGTTTCCCCCTGTTTTGTTTCTGCGTTTCTGTTTTTTTTTTTTTTTTGCCAAGAGTCCTCAAAACCGATAATATGAACACAGAGGATCTCAAACAGCAAGTTACGACACACACTTTTTCCGAAAGTACAGGGGTATTCCGAAAGTTACGACACACACTCTCTCTCTCTCTCTAGAGTAAGGCGAACCTCAGAATATGGTACCAAGAAAGAGAGATACGGATGTGAAAAACTGGCACGGCGTGGGGAAGGGGGGGGGGGGGGGGAAAGACCTGGGCAGGTGACCGAGTCGGTCACGGCGCGTTGTGGAGGTGGGGTGGAGGGAAGGGTGATCGAGTCTGATTCGGTCTCGACGTGTGTAAGGGGGATGTGCGGCCGTCCTGTGCCCGGACTCCATGCCCGTTCCTCTTTTTTTTTTTGACTTTCCTTTTTTTTTGATTGCTTTCTTTCCTTTTTTTTTTTGGACTTGCCTTTCACACAGGAGTGCGGGAGGACGAAACAGGGCCGGCGGCGCTACGGCACGTGTGACCAGGACGCGATCAGGGAAGAAGGGTGCGACGTGTGTGGTAGGGTTGCGGCGTGCGTGGGGCAAAAAGGAAGGCGAGCAGCAAGATGGAAGGGCGGCGCACTAGGTGTGAAGAGACAGGAACAAGGCGATGAGAAAACAAAAACACAAGTAACCAGCAACAATTGAAGTGTACAGCACACAAATTCAACAACGCAAGTATTGAAAGAATGCGCGAGGCTAAAAAGGTTGCTGGGACAAGATCTAACCTGAAAATAAATTTTTGTTTTGGTTTTGGTGGACTGTAGGAAGGGCAAAAGAAAAACACTCGATAAACTCACCGATCAACCTGGAAAGCTGATACCACTTGATAGAGTCGGAGTGCCCGATCTTTCGGTGAGTGGAGTTAATTTCGATCTGGTGGAAGATGACCCTCACGATCCGACTACGACGAGCGAGCCCGAAGCGCCAATGCAATCGCTGAACCAACTTCCTGTGGTTACCGTCCTTGTTGATGCAAGATCAGCCTGATCACGAAGATCGTTTCCTGCACGCAATCGAAGAACGAACAAGAAAAAGATGCGAGCAATCACAATATCACTCGAAGGTGGAGTTCTGAATCTCACGAGGACAGCGCGTATTTGCGCGTGTTCGAGAGTAGCTAAAGCTAGATGTAAAACAAAACTCAAGTCTGGAAAACAATGATGACTCTATCTAAATAGAGGAAGAGAGGGGCGCAACCCTAGGAAAGGGCGGCCAGGAAGGGGGCGCAGCCCCTAGTGGTGGTCAGCCCTAGGCGCCCACGCAAAGGCCTCAGTTGGGCCAGCATCTATTCTTCTGGGCCTTCGTTCTTCAGTAGCATGACGAAGTTTAGTTCTCTTGCACGGGCCCGAGTGATTGGCCCAAAAGGAGGTGGCGCCTAGGGTGGAGGAGCGTCTGGTGTCGCCGGAAAAGGTGCTGCTGGCGTAGACGTACTCGTGTTGTAGTTGATGTCCTCATCATCTATGTAGTACTAGTTGTGAACTAGTAGACGGAGTAGTACTAGAAGTGTGAGAGCAATGCCCCTCCAATAGACCATGCTACGCCGCAGCAGACAACTTGGGATACAAGTTACGTAAGGTTGAAAATGCCATAGGTGCTCGATATTCCAGGAGTTTGGGACCTCCTGGCCATCAGGGTACTGTAATCGATACAACCCTGGTCTTGTAACCTTGTGCATGAGGAAGGGTCCCTCCCATCGCAAATTAAGATTGTGCAGCCCGGTTTCGTTCTGGATGCGACAAAGGACCATATCTTCAATGTTGAAAGAACATTGTTGAATGTTCCGATCGTGGTAATGATGGACTCCTTGTAAGTAGCGAGCCGACTGGTGCATGACATTGCACCTAATTTTCTCTACCGAGTTGAGTTCAAGATGTTTTGCGTCATCAGCCACGCCTTCATCATACATCTCCAGTCGAGGAGATTTCCACATGACATCAGCCGGTAATATAGCTTCGGACCCATAGACGAGAAAGAAAGGTGACTGTCTTGTGGCTTTGCTTGGTTGTGTGCGAAGCCCCCAAATTACTGATGAGATCTCATTGTTCCACTTGCTGTCCTTTTTGTTGTTCTCGTCGTGGAGTCTTTTCTTCAAGCCATCAAGAATCAAGCCATTGGCGCGCTCAACCTGGCTATTGGCCCATGGGTGAGCCATTGAGACGTACTTGACCTCAATGGCACTGCACTCACAGAAATCCCAGAACTGATGCGAGTGAAAATTGGATCCCAGGTCCATGATGATGGTGTTGGGGAACCCGAATCGGTGCAAGATGTCGTAGATGAAGCTAACCACTCAATCTGTAGAGAGCGTTGTGATTGGCTTGTACTCGATCCACTTCGTAAACTTGTCGATAGCCACCAACACGTGAGTAAAACCACCTGACGCAGTTGTCAAAGGCTGGGGACGGATCCCATTCCACGGACCAGCCAAACGGAACAGTGGCGGGCCAAGTCAGACTATCCTCTTGAGTCATGAACGACATACCTAAAAACCATATTACTAGCAAGGCTGAGTATACTAATACTCAGCAAGGCTTACCCGACATTGGGTATACTTAGCCCATAACTAGACCATGATAGGTTGAACGGCTCTAGTTTTCTTTTGCTGAAAAGCAACAAAGAGTATGTCCTTACTTTCATATTTTAGCTTTCAGATTCTAGTTTTCTTTTAATCATTCTAGGTAAGCACTTATACTAGTCAGGCAAGGTAAATATTAAGCATACATCAAAACTATTCCATTAACTGTTACGGTTGTTACTCTATGTGGCAGAAGTATCAAGCAGTCTCAATCTCCGTGAGAAATGGATGATTCTGAATCGAATTTCATAACCTTGCAAGGGATCCTAACTCACACGCTCGGAAACTTAACTTTCCGGGCAACCGTTCCAATCTTATTCCGGGGCGTGGATCAGGGCCACCACAAGCGACTGTAGGACCACACGCACATTCACTGTGCGGGACGTACGCCTACAGCGCGACTGTACGGCCATACTCCCGTCAGCTACGCAGAACGTATTCCCACACGTCGGTGCGTGTGTGTGACAAAAACCAAAATTCGAGTGGTGGGGTAAGTCCACTTGCCGGGCCAATCAGGTAATAGGCTTACCGCGTACCATATTTACGGTATGTGGCTAGTACTTTCAAACACTTGACCACCACTACCGCATACTGCGACCTTATCAAACTTAAATCAACACAGACGGGGTATTCTTTCAAGTCATGATATCGTACATAACCCCGTCCGTTATCCTTATAGTGATTGCAGAATGATAAACAATCAACTCCTATATCGCGTGAGTGACAGGAAATCACTCAACTTCTACCGGTCCTATTAGCAGAGCATCTATTCGGTAAAGACTCGGAAGAACATTACATAGGTTCCTAAGTTTCATGCATCTAGGGTTTTATTACAACTCCTAAAACTTAATGCACGATAGAGATATATAACATAATAATGTGCATAATTTGAAAAGCTGGGTTATGCATCGGGGCTTGCTTTCTTGGGTGGGGCTGGGGTTAGGAATGTCAACAACTTCCGAACTTTTGTTCGGGGCTTCAGTAAGATCCTTGGTGACGTTCACTTGGTCTTCAGATATACCTGCTCGGGTTCCGGGACCAACTCGTAGGTTCCGTCTTCAAGTATCGTCGATTCTACATGATATGCAATGATTTGAATTAAGTGATTATTAAGTCAATAACTTTCCTTCATGATAAAGTTGCAATCCAAAAACTCACATTCAATACATCACAAAACAATGGATTTGAACTCCAAGAATTCAAATTTACTTATTGTTAATTAAACCAATTAACTTTACTAGCATCATAATTAATTTCTATAGTTTCAAGCATAGGAGTATTGAGGTTAGGAATTTAACTACACACTTCTGAAGTTAATACAAGACTTCTGTTAATTTTTCTTATTTTTAAATCTAACAGAATAGTTGTATAAAAATGAACAAATTCAAACTTAAGATAACAAGTTTTATTTTTAGTTTGAAATCTACAGAGGCTGTGGCTTTGAATTTTTGTGAGTGTGTTTACTTCTATTAGATAAGCTTGCCATAAGTTTTTCATAACTTTTTGAAAGCAGAAATTAAGTTATTTGAATTAAATTTAAATTTCAAGTTTAAATCAAAACCTTAAGTTAAATAGTGCTACAAAATTATTCAAAAATTACTATGAATTACTCAACATCAGAGAAACACATGGTAAAAAGACTCAAGCATGAAAGCATCAGTAACATGCTTGAATAAATTTACTTCATTTCAAGCTTACTTTGCATAAATTAAAATGAGTTCAAATTAGAGTGCAGTACTGATGGTAAAATTTGCACACAAGTTCACTCATATCTCATACAAATTGCATACCAAAAATTACATGAAATAAAGCTAACATGTAAAAGATACTTAAAAGATTCACTTTTGATAGAGTTTAAAATAGAACTTAAAATATTAAGTTTCAAACTAAACTTTAGTAACAAAAGTTGTAGAACTAGATTCCTAGAGTATAGCAGAAATAGTTTGACAATTTTTGATGTTTTCTATAAATTTCTATCGATTTTCAGATCTAGCTAATTTGAATTGAGGGGGGGGGTAGGGGGGGTACTGATATTGTTGTAGAAAGGACCCTAGAAAGAAAAGAATACTTGCAATTGGGTCCCTGGTCGGTTTGAGCCGAGGGACAGCACGACAGCGATCAAATTCCGGCGAGGAGGCTCACCGGCGGTGAGGGGGAATTGGGGGAAAAGGTTCAGGGGCTCACGGCGGACTCGGGGATGACCGGAATCGAAGAAGAAAGGCTTCGAGGCGGTGGTTCGACGGAGGTCCGAGCCGATGCGGCGGAGTTCCAAGAGCGGCGGCGGCGTTCCGGCGGCCGGAGTGCAGGGAGGTGATGGGAAAGCGGCCAGGAAGCTTCTACGCGTAGATGTAGTGCTGGTGGTGAGCTCGGTGAGGGCCAAGAGGGGGCGGTGCATCGGGATGACGGTGAGACCGAGTGGCGGCGGTGGAGAGGATCGCCGGCGTGGCGTTCTGGGCGGCGTAAGTGCGAGAGGATGGAGAAGAGCTAGCTTGGGAGCTTCGGTGGGATGCAGAAGCTGTGGCGGAGGTCCGGCGACGGTAGTCGAGCGGAGAAGAAGAAGAGGGGCGAAATACGGGCGCGTGAGAGAGTAAAAGAAGTTGAGGAGGGCTCTTGGACGTGCTGCGGGACCAAGAAGAGACACGGGCAAGCTGGAGTAGCCGCTGGCAGCCGGAGGCATGCGTGGTGGCTGCGGGCGACGGCGGCGCGACATGGCGGGGCAGGGGAAAAGCCAGCAGGGGTCGGGCGAGCGGCGGGCAGGCGAGCTGGAGGGCCAGGTGGTGCGGTTAGAGCGGCGAGGGGCAGCTGGCAGCGCGGGAGATCGTCGGTGAGGGGCGGCGGGCGGTGCAGCAGAGCAACGGAGAGGAAGGGGAGAGAGGAAGATGATGAGGACTTGTTTGTAATTTTTCAAAAGTTCAAGGTAAAGTAAGATTTTCTTTCAAACTATAGCCCAAATGAAAATATGCCCAAAAGTAAAAGTGTAGAGTTTAAAAAAAAACTACAACTTTGCTTTAAGGGCCAGCTTCCAAAGAGTTAGAGTTTTGAAACTATTTCAAAATCCGACAAACTATCAAATTTCACATAAAACCTATTTTAAATTCACATTCCAATTGAAACCTTAAGGTAATTCCACTTCTTATTGTGGTTTAAAAGTAAATACTTGCCTTTACAAAACTAACCTTCATAAAATTTGAAACTACCCTTCCCTCAAACACATTTAGCAAAAGAACCCTAATTTTTCCATAATTACAAAAATACCCTTTAGCGTATATTTAAATTTTTAAAGTCATTCATCCAAAACAAACACACACTAAGCACGACTTCGTACTAGAAATTAATGTGCCTAGCTCCTAAGTACTTGAAATGTCACAACATGAGCGCTGCGCTGAAGATCCATCTCGGATGTGCGCAGAGGAACTGACTTATGACGCAGTTCCCTACGTCCCGGAGCTGTTTCTGCGCAAAATCCTCCAAAATCGGTAAGTATTCAACTACTTGTTGGAATAAGTTCTGGTGTTCTGCAGGGACGCACAGAGTTGTACCGAAGCTATCCACCACAACCCGATATCCCCGACCAGACCACCTTCTCCCCAGCGCCGCAGCCGAAGCAAAAAAGACTCAAGCAGCCAAAGCTCTGCCCAGCGATGAAACGACCGAGAGCGAGAGCCCCCGAGCGAAGAGAGCAGCTGAAGGGAAGGCGAAGAAGAACAACTCGCCTAGATCATCTGTGGAGTTGGCCGAATCCTTGCCATTGGTCCCTCGGGGTCGTCGGGTAGTGCGCAAACGTAAAGCGCATGCAGTCGAGCCCCCCAGGTATGAAGTTGTTGTCCTGTAGAATTGTCAAATAGCAAAGTTGTTGCATGCTGACATTGTCTGTTTTGCAGTCCCTCGGCTTCTCCACCCGACCTCAAACGCCAAAAGGTGACCGGGACCGAATTCGCTGGGGATGATGTTCCAGCAGGTGGCGCCGCAAAAGCTGCTGGGACGGACCCATCGACTACCTCAGCAGGGCTGGTAACCATTGCCGTGGCGGGTACCTCGCAACCAGCTGGTGTGACTGCCACCGGCAACGAGTACCGTGGTTGAAAAACCACGGGCCCTGAGACTAAAGAAAGCTGTCATGAAGAAATCTTCGCTGTAACTGTAGATCCTTTTTGCATAATGCATATCTTGTTCTTTTCGACTTGTGTAATAATATAACTGATTCTACTTCATTAGGTCTATGACTGCAATGAGATTTAAGCCAAAACCTGTCTCGGCTACTCCAGCCCTCGAGCCGCCAGCCCCCGAGGAGGACACGACACTGCCCGACCCACCACCCCCGCAGCCCCAGCAACCCGAAGCCAGTGCCGGTGATGGAGAACAAGTCGAGGCCACTGATGCCACTCCTGCAGATGGCACAAGTAAGTGTCTGACCTCCCATGGCTAACTGTTTAGACCACAAACATCATGTACTGAATGCGTCTTGACTTGCAGGTACCCCACAACCACCAACTGAAGAAGCTACGGGTACCTCAAGGAACCCTAAAGATGTGCTGGTGTCCGGGAGTGGATACCAGAACATCATCACCACAGATCTAGTGGATGATCCACTCCTAACGGTCAACAACATGCGATACTTCCAAAAGATCTCCAAAGAGATGTACCAATATACCGTGGTAAGGCATGATTACTCTTCTACCATTAAACTTTGTCGAGTTACTTGTCTTAATCCTTCCCCCTATGCAGGATGTGGCCAAACTCTCCCAATGAAAATCCAAAAAGCTGAAAGCAGTGGTGAGTGGCCTCCAGGAACTCCAAGCGAAGGATCAACGCATATCAGAAGAGAAGAATAAAAACATATATCTTCAGAGTGAGCTCAACAAGCTGAAGCTGGAGCAGATGCGAGAAACGTGGCTCCTCAAGAACGATCTCCGCAACCTTGAGAAGGCCAACTCCGAGCTCCAAGAACAACTCAAAGAGCAGAAAAAGGCGCACCAAGGCAAGCCCTTTCTTCCCTCGAGTACTTTCTCTTAACAATTTGAATTGAGTGCTGAAAAGTGTCTTCACCGCTGTTATCGCCATAATTTGACTGGGCCAAACGATGGGCCGAGAGCAACATGGGCTGAAGGAAGTCATCGTAATAGTCTGCAAATCGGCTTCTGAGCGAACGTGTCAAGGGCCAGGATGGCTGTGTATCTAAGGATAGTTTAAATATAGTAAGTTAGAGATTGTACTGTAATCAGCTAGGATTAGTTAGGAAAAGATTAAGTCTCCGGACTATAAATATGTATCGTGAAACTCAATCAATACAATCAATCATCCACAACAAACTCTCGGCGCATCGCCACCCCTTTCCAAGGGCTTTCTCCAGGTAATCGACATGCTGCTTCGATCATGTCTTGCATGGTCGGAGCAGCGTTGCGTTTATCTGTTTATCCTTGTGCTGCTCGTACTAAAGCGTTTTTGATGGCGAGTAGCACTAGTTATCTTAAATGATTATGATGCTGCAATAATTCCGAACAGTGAATCCATGCTTTGCTTGCTGCTTGTAATCGTTTAGCTGTCCTTATGTTCGATTTCGGGCGTAGGGGTAGCGCCTTGCTCTGTTATTGCTTAGTAGATCTAATCTGTTATGGTAGTTCTTTGTGTTACAAAGAATTAGTTTAATATCCGTATGATTAGGCCCTTCAAACGGGTTAAATGTTCCGGCTGCATGTTTGGTGCCTTATGATAACCGGACGAGGGATTGTTCCGGGAATCGACTTGTTAGTTGGTTTTTAGGCCTCTTTTTGGGTTAGCGTATTGTTATCTTTCATGTTCGTTAGGCTTAACCACGCGTAGGATGTTCCGGTTATACGGTGAAAGCTTTTACTGTCGCAGATTGAATTAGCTTGGTAATTACAGAGCATGTTTCTATTCTTTCTATCGGATTTGTGCAAACGTTCATATGTTTAGTAGATCCGATCTGTTAAACATGGCAATCGGCTTCTTCTAGCCGATTCTGATAAGTACCCGAAGGTCCAACCTGGTATGAAGACAGGTCTGACCTAGTACAGTGACTCCGTCGGCTTCTTTAGCTGATCTTGGGAGTCATTGTAAGAGCCGATCACGGCTCGGACTATTGTTTAACATGTCTGTGCATGCAGGAAGATAGCTGAAAAATGACTTCTACACCTACCTGATCAGGTATAGGTCAGGTGGCATGCCTAGCACTCCATCAAGCTAGGGCGTGTGCCGGACTCTTGGGCCGTTGACCGAGGGACCGGGGCCCACCAGCAGTCCCGGAATCCTCCCGGCTCCTCGTGTTGCCTGTCGTTGCTCGCCGGTGGGTTTTGACCGACAACACATTCTGGCACGCCAGTGGGACCACATCAACTACTTCATCGACTTCACCAATTACATCGACTACTGCGTCGACTACATCGACTACTTCAGTGACTACTTCGACTACATCGACTGCAATCGGCTACATCATCTTCTTTGGCTTCATCGATTTCCATTGTCAAGATGCCGAGCGAGAACCCGATTACTTATGAAGAGTTATCTAAAGAGCATAAGCAGAGGTATGATGAAATAAAAGCTGCTTTTGAGGCCGATCTCATCGGCTCGTTTGAAAGAACTCGACACCACGGCATCAGATGGAAGGGATTTTCATCTGAGGGTGCATTAGATGAAGTGGATCTGTCTACTCCTATGGAAGAACGTACGCGAGCTCTTCACCAGAAAGTCAACTACATGGTGGCTCACTCATTGCATCGACATTCTGAGAGTTTGGTGAACACCCTTGAGCGCATTGCGCTGCGCGTGGTGCAGGAAAGCATGAAACACCAGTACTCTTGAACAGGACCTGCTTTAGGGAGTCACAGGGGCGAATTTCCTTCTCAAGCTAGGCCACTAGTGCCCTATGCATTTGCTACCCCAGAGCAACAGAATTCTCCAGCATATGTCATATACAAGGTGGGAGGTGACCCTGCTGATCACCAATTCTTCAACGAACCCCCCAAGGAGGTGCCGCACGGATATGTTTGTGCGTATATACTAGATGGTGGGCACCCGGCACAAAGAGTTACTGGAGGGACATCCGTGGTCAATGCCGATAAACAGGCATGGCTGGCTACTTATGCAACAAGGCCAAGTCATGAAGGTACACACTATAGATCAAATCAGTGCTATTTTGAGGGATCAATTTGGCATTCTCCCAAGAAGATGAGCGATCGGTTACACCAAGCCGTATCCAAGTGAATATGATTTAATTCCCCTGCCGCCCAAGTATCGGCTACCTGAGTTCACCAAGTTCAACGGGGCAGAGGGATCCAGCTCCATAGAACATGTGAGCCGATATCTGGCACAGCTAGGGATGATTTCAGTGTCAGATCCATTGCGGGTGAGGTTTTTCTCGCAGTCTCTCACAGGGCCGGCTTTTGGATGGTACACATCATTGGGTCCTGATTCTATTCGCACTTGGAAGCAGCTAGAGGAACAGTTCCATGTACAATATCATTCAGAAGCTGCAGAAGCTGGGATTGCTGATTTGGCACAGGTCCGCCAGAAATGAGGAGAAACAGTGGCGGAGTACATTCAGTGATTCAGAGAAGTCAAGAATCGATGCTACTCAATTCGAATTTTAGAGAAAGAAGCTGTTGAATTGGCAATCTTGGGATTAGTGAAACCAGTCAGGGATTTGGTTTTCCAGCTGGAGTTCAACTCTTTGGCACATCTAGTACAAAAGATGATAGTATACGAGCAACGCCATCTAGAGTTGTACCAAGACAAGTTCAAGCGTCAAGTGGTAATGGTTGACACTGAAGATTCTGAAGACTCTGAGGATGACCTAGAGGTTGCAGTCATGGAGTGGGCACGGGGGGCAAAGCCTGTGTCCTGCAAGTGGGTGAAACAACAGGGTCCTTTAAAGGGATTTGATTTTGATGTAAACAAGGTCGAACAGATATTCGACTTACTCCTGAAAGAGAAGCAATTGAAGTTTCCTGAAGGTTTCAAGACTCCAACAGCCCAGGAGCTTCAGGGGAGATTATACTGCAAGTGGCATAATTCTTTGACCCACGGTACCGGCGACTGCAAAGAACTCCGGCGACAGATACAATCGGCCATTGAGCAAGGCCGATTAATCTTGGGGCAATATGCCATGAAGGTTGATACTCAGCCGTTCCCAAACGTAAACATGGTGGAAGGGTATGACCGATCAACGTGTTGGCAGCTTGATTTCACGCTTGGTATTAACATGGCAGGACATACATCACATCAACATTCAAGGAGGCAAGAGGCCGATTCCCGCGATCGGCCCCAAAAGGAAGAAAGGGACTATATCACCGAGGAACAGGTCAGGCACGTCAGGAATCAACAACCAGTTTCCTCTCATCTTCTAAAAAAAATACCAGTATCAGTATCAGCAGCGTCTCCAACGCGAAACTGAAGAAGAAGAATATGAGCGACGCACTGGGAAACGCATCAGAAGGCGGGAGGATACACGGGATCATTGGCATTGCCCGTTCTTTATATACTGCTGGGATTCTGGTATGAAAAGACTACCTACCCTTGAAGATTGCCCAGAATGCAATTCTCAGAAGCGAAATACGAGAAATACCTCAGTTTTTCAGCGTTTGGGACCAGAGCAGCCTCGTCGAGAACAAGTCGAGACATCACGCGCAGGGGGAGATCTGGAAGATAAAGAAGACAGGTGTCACCGACCACGCTGGTGCCCTGATGGGCTCAACCGGTCCCAGAAGCGAAAGGTGCAGCGGCTGCGCAGCCTGGAAGAAGCCGAGGCCCAGTACTTGGAAACATTAAGGATGGCGCGGCCAGATTTGGCAGAAAAGATCCACAATCCTCAGAAAATAGAGAGTTCTTCTAAGAAGGTATGGCAGCCCAAGAAGTCGAAAGCCGATGTGAAGACATCGGCTGATGCGCATATGGTGTTTGTTCTCCCTGCAGAGTTTCATGCACCAGGCCGTGAGGAGGTGCCAGTGGCTGGCCATGACCAGTTATATTCAAGAAGCCCCAAGACAAAAATTACAGGCACTTGAAAGCTTTATATCTCAAAGGTACATCAACGGCCAACCTGTCAGCAGGATGCTAGTCGATACAGGAGCAGCAGTCAATATAATGCCGTACTCAGTGCTGCGCAAGCTGGGGCATTCTGTTGGGGAATTAATCAAAACCAACATCACACTAAGTGACTTCAACGGACAAACATCAGAGGCGCAAGGAGTTCTCAGCGTGGATCTGACGGTGGGAGGTAAAACTGTCCCTACATCGTTTTTTGTGGTCAATAGCAAGGGCTCATACACCGTCCTACTCAGGAGAGATTGGATTCATGCCAATTGATGTATCCCTTCTACAATGCACCAATATCTGATTCAATGGGATGGAGATGAAGTAGAAGTAGTCCATGTAGACGATTCTGTTGAAGTCTCGCACGCCGCCATGAGTGTCTGGGATGCGGAGGACCAGGAACCGATCTCAGGGATCAGCTTGGAGGGCTGCGACCGTGTGGAGGCTACAAAAAACGGGGTGAGGCTGGTCTTATCCATTGGCCTTACAGATTAGATGGGGTGCCAAAGTCAGTTTGCACCAGAGAAACAGGAGAGGCCGATCCCCGTGATCGGCCCCAAAAAATAGGACTCGAGTTGTTTTTATTATCCATGTTACATTACATAGTGCACAAAGAGGCCCGTTCAAGTAACCGGCCATGTGTTAATTGTAAAGAAGCACAAGTTAATGAAAAAAACAAGTCGGCCGATCCCTGCGATCGGCCAAATCCTTTTACATCATATTCATTGTTTGTTTGCAGTGTGAACTTGATGGATGAAGGGTAGCTAGGATACGGGTTTACATCTGCTGATGAGCTAGAAGAAGTCGATATTGGTCCTGGGGATAAGCCACGGCCAACATTCATCAGCAAGAAGTTAAATCCGGAGTTGCGAGAGGCGATGATAACACTACTGAGAAAATATACGGATTGTTTTGCCTGGGATTACACAGAGATGCTCGGGTTGGATAGGAGTATTGTTGAACATCGACTCCCTCTCAAGCTAGGATTTCGGCCGTTCCAGCAACGAGCACGACAAATGAAGGCCGAAGTCCTAGAATAAGTCAAGAAAGAAGTCGAGAAGATGATAACAGCAGGCTTCATCAGGCCATGCAGGTATGCTGAATGGATTTCCAGTATTGTGCCTGTACAGTAGAAGGACGGCCGATGGAGAGTCTATGTAGACTCCAGAGATCTTAACAGAGCGACGCCAAAAGATGAGTATCCGATGCCAGTTGAGGAAACATTGATTAATGCAGCTGCTGATCATAAGATGTTGAGTTTCATAGATGGCTATGCTAGTTATAATCAAATTTTTATGGCTCCAGAGGATATTCACAAGACCGCATTCAGAGTGCCAGGTGCAGTGGGATTATTCGAGTATGTAGTCATGACTTTTGGGTTGAAAAATGCTGGTGCTACGTACCAACGGGCCATGAATTATATGTTCCACGACTTAATCGGTAAGCTGGTGGAGATTTACATTGATGACGTGGTGGTAAAATCTGCATCGGCTGAAGGATATTTAGGAGATCTACGGCGAGTTCTGGAATGAACTAGGAAGTTCGGGCTTAGAATGAATCCTAAGAAATGTGCTTTTGGTGTATCGGCCGGTCAGTTCCTGGGTTTTCTGGTTCATGAACGGGGAATCGAGATCGGCCTGAAGAGTCAAGAAGCTGTAAAAATAATGGTACCACCTACTACGAAGAAGGAACTCCAACAACTCATTGGTAAGATCAACTTTGTTAGGAGATTCATTTCCAATCTGTCAGGAAGAATCGAGCCATTCATGGAGTTGGTGAAGATTAAAGCCAATGACGAGTTCCGTTGGGGGCAGAGCAACAACAGGCGTTTGAAGATATTAAGGAATATTTATCCAAACCACCTGTGTTAGTCCCACCCCAGCAGGGTAAACCATTCTATGTTTATCTGTCAGTAGGTGCCACCTCCATTGCTTCAGTTATCGTACAAGTGCAGGATGGCAAGGAAAGAGTTGTTTTTTATCTCAGCAGGAGGATGCTAGATGCAGAGACAAGGTACCCTAAAATTGAGAAACTATGCCTTTGTCTATTCTTTACTTGTACGAAGCTCCGCCACATCCTGCTTTCTGCCGAGACAATTGTCATCTGCAAATCAGATGTTATCAAGCACATGTTGCCGGCCCCGGTGTTGAAAGGCCGACTCACTAAATGGATGTTTGCTCTGTCAGAATTTGACATCCGGTATCAGCTCACGAAAGCAGTCAAAGGGTAGGCGCTGGCCGATCTCGTTGCGAAAAGAACCAGCTTAGATATATCGGCGCTCTCCATCCGCCCATGGGCAATGTATTTTGATGGGTCGGTCTGTGGAGATGGTTCTGGCATAGGTATCTTGCCCATTTCTTCTCGGGGGGCAACATATTCCTTTTCAATCAGATTGCCAACACCTTGCACTAATAATCTAGCCGAGTATGAAGCAGTGCATAAAGGTATGGAGTTACTTCTCGAAGCTGGAGCCGAGGCAGTAGAAGTTTTTGGGGATTCAAAACTGGTCATCTCACAGCTCACGGAGACATATCGATGTGAAAGCGAGTTGTTGTTTCCTTTGTGGAGACAATGCCAGGAGCTGATGGCCCAGTTCAGGTATATAAATTTCTACTAGATACCAAGGGTACAAAATTCTGAGGCCAATGATCTTGCCCAGATGGCTTCAGGTTACAAGGACACCGCGGATGAAGCCGATCTTCCAATAAACCTGCTGGATCAGGGGGATTGGAGAGCCGATATCTTCAATTACTTGAAGGATCCGGCTCGAGGGACACCTAAGAAGATACGGTACAGAGCCATGAAATACGTCCTGATAGGGGATGTGCTGTTCTACGGGACACTGGAAGGAGTATTACTTAAGTGCTTGGGGCCGATTGAATCCAATCGGCTTTTACATGAAGTCCATGATGGTACGTGTGGTACTCATCAATCAGCCCACAAAATGAAATGGTTGATCAGCGCTCGGGATATTATTGTCCTGATATGCTGGAAGATTGCTTCAAGTATTATAAAGGATGCTAGGCCTGTCAGAAGTTTGGAAGGGTACAAATAGTACCAGCATCAGCAATGAATCCCATCATTAAACCTTGGCCATTCAGGGGCTGGGGTATGGACATGATCGGTAAGATTAATCCTCCATTAAGTAAAGGCCACCAGTTTATCTTGGCCATCACAGATTATTTCACCAAATGGGTAGAGGTTGTGCCTATGAAGTCGGTAACATCAAGGGACGTCATCAATTTCGTCAAAGAACATGTTATTCATAGGTTTGGAATCCCTCAGACCATTACAACATATGGAGGGTCGGTGTTTATATCTGATGAATTCAAAAAGTTCGCTGCCGACATGGGGATTAAATTGATCAGGTCATCTCCATACTATGCTCAAGCAAACGGACAAGCTGAAGCGTCCAATCAGAGCTTGATCAAGCTGATCAAAAGGAAGATTGATGAATACCCACGGCGTTGGCATGAAGTATTATCAGAAGCATTATGGGCTTATCGTGTTTCATGCCATGGGGCAACAAGAACTTCACCATATCATCTGGTATATGGGCAGGAGATCGTATTGCCATGGGAAATTACGGCCGGTTCAAGATGAATAGAATTTCAGAATGAGTTGACTGTTGAAGAATATGTAGCGCTAATGAGCGACAATGTGGAAGACATTACAGAACTCAGGCTTTGGTCGCTGGAAAAGATCAAGAAAAATAAGGCCAAGGTAGCCCGCGCGTACAACAAGAAAGTAAAACTGAAGGAATTCCAAGTTAGGGATTTAGTATGGGAAGCGGTGTTACCATTGGGGGACTAAGGATGCGGCGTATGGTAAATGGTCTCCAAATTGGCACGGGCCTTATAGAGTTGATCAAGTTTTGCCAGGGAATGCATACATGCTTGAAGAATTAGATGGTGTTAAGTTTCCGGTGGCTGTCAATGGTCAACATCTCAAGAAATATTTCCCGAGCATGTGGGAAGACGAGTGATGAAGCCGATGTAATGCATCAGGCTATGGACTAGTATAATCAGGGTATTTGTAAGGGTATAATCGAGTACTTCGTAGTACATCGAGTTGATCTAATCGAGTACCTCGTAGGCTGCAGGACAGCATCTATCGGGTACTTTGGAAGCCGGTGCAATGCATCAGGCTGTAAGGTGGAATGAGATGAGCAAGCCAGATTTATAGAGGAAAAAAAGCAACGCCGGTCCATACACGGAATAAAAGAAAAGCGTGAGATTGGATCAGATAATTCAAGGGAAGGGGCCGATGCGATGCCATCGGACTTTAAGATTAAATGTCAGACATTGGCTTGTTGAAATAAAAGGATTTATTTACAAAAGGTGATTAGAAAAGAAGCCGATCTACCGACTCTGCGATCAATGACGGAGGATCCTATGAACTACCACCAGTAAGTTCCTAAGGTCTTGCGGCGCTTGTACGGAGGGGACGCGCTGGTGTCGTCATCGCTGCTGCCATCACCGTAGCCGGTGCTGCTGCTGTCGCAGCCATCATCGCTGGCGTCGTCGTTGGTGTCTCCGTCGCCTTCTGAAGTTGACGATCCGCCACGCAAGAATCCTCCTGCTACTGAGTCATCCTTGATGGAAGTCTCCTTGGCATCTTCTTCTGAGAAAGAGAGGAAGTCATCATCCCAGGAATCTTCATCGTCGTCTTCGTCCAGGTCCCCATGAAGGAGAATCTGGAGGTCTTCATCGTCGGTCAAGGGCTCATCGTCCTCTGACCAAGTGTTGTAGTCCCACTCCTCTGCGTCCCAATGCAGAGGAGCGTGAACTTCATACGAAGCTATTGGATCGAACTCCGGCGTCGCCTCTCTGGAGGTGTTGGAGTTAGGGGAGGTGATGGAGATTATGGAAGAAGACGAAGGGGAATTGGAGGAAACAGAAGAAAAGGAAGCCATCGTCGGGGGATGCGGAGTGTGCTGGTACAACTAATGCACGGGGGAAGAAGATGGATAGAAATGAATCCCTGATGCCGGTTTATAAAGGCAGAGATGGAAGGTGAAGCAGCATTATCGCGATTCCCGAGGAAGAAGTCGAAGGGTCGCGCCCAATGGGATTGGAAGGCAGCGCGTGTGTACAGGCCTTGGAAGTCGAAGGGCTGCGTCCAATGGCGCTGGGAGCGGTATGCGCGTACACAAGTCTAAGAAGTCAAAGAAGTGATGGTTTCGGAATTATCATTGCTAAAACCAGGAGGGCATGTGTTATCGCCATAATTTGACTGGACCAAAGGATGGGCCGAGAGCAACATGGGCTGAAGGAAGTCATCGTAATAGTCTGCAAATCGGCTTCTGAGCGAACGTGTCAAGGGCCAGGATGGCTGTGTATCTAAGGATAGTTTAAATATAGTAAGTTAGAGATTGTACCGTAATCAGCTAGAATTAGTTAGGAAAAGATTAAGTCTCCGGACTATAAATATGTATCGTGAAACTCAATCAATACAATCAATCATCCATAACAAACTCTCGGCGCATCGCCACCCCTTTCCAAGGGCTTTCTCCAGGTAATCGACATGCTGCTCCGATCATGTCTTGCATGGTCGGAGCAGCGTTGCGTTTATCTGTTTATCCTTGTGCTGCTCGTACTGAAGCGTTTTTGATGGCGAGTAGCACTAGTTATCTTAAACGATTATGATGCTGCAATGATTCCGAACAGTGAATCCATGCTTTGCTTGCTGCTTGTAATCGTTTAGCTGTCCTTATGTTCAATTTCGGGCGCAGGGGTAGCGCCTTGCTCTGTTATTGCTTAGTAGATCTAATCTGTTATGGTAGTTCTTTGTGTTACAAAGAATTAGTTTAATATTCGTATGATTAGGCCCTTCAAACGGGTTAAATGTTCCGGCTGCATGTTTGGTGCCTTATGATAACCGGACGAGGGATTGTTCTGGGAATCGACTTGTTAGTTGGTTTTTAGGCCTCTTTTTGGGTTAGCGTATTGTTATATTTCATGTTCGTTAGGCTTAACCACGCGTAGGATATTCTGGTTATACGGTGAAAGCTTTTACTGTCGCAGATTGAATTAGCTTGGTAATTACAGAGCATGTTTCTATTCTTTCTATCGGATTTGTGCAAACGTTCATATATTTAGTAGATCCGATCTGTTAAACATGGCAATCGGCTTCTTCTAGCTGATTCTGATAAGTACCTGAAGGTCCAACCTGGTATTAAGACAGGTCCGACCTAGTACAGTGACTCCGTCAGCTTCTTTAGCTGATCTTGGGAGTCATTGTAAGAGCTGATCACGGCTCAGACTAATGTTTAACATGTCTGTGCATGTAGGAAGATAGCTGACAAACGACTTCTACACCTTCCTGATCAGGTATAGGTCAGGTGGCACGCCTAGCACTCCATCAAGCCAGGGCGTGTGCCGGACTCTTGGGCCGTTGACCGAGGGACCGGGGCCCACCAGGAGTCCCGGAAGCCTCCCGGCTCCTCGTGTTGCCTGTCGTTGCTCGACGGTGGGTTTTGACCGACAAGAACCGCAGAGCTGAGGAAAATCTTAACATATAAAGAAGAGTTGCTTACTGACATGAAGAATATGCTGTATCGCCATACAGATGACGTCGAGAGGCTGTAGAAGGTGATCGCCGACACCGAACAACAGTTCGTCGACTGCCTTCATCAGATCAAGACGCTGCACGAAGAAAAGGAGCAACGCCGGAAGGAGCTGGAGGACCTTAAGGGGGCCGCCCAACAGCTTGTGGACATGGTGGATCCACAAGAAGGTGACAAAGGAGACGGGCGATCCCTGCTGGTGCGACTCCTCGGAGCACCACAGAAAGTCCTCAGCTTCCTCACCGAAGCCCCCATCACGTGTGTCAGCCATGCGCTTAGTTTTGTAAAATCCTTTTGGCCTGAGGCTCGACTAGAAGTATTCACACAGGGTGTGGCTGTAGAGTGGTCCGAAGAGCAATTCAGCGAGTACCTCCTAGAAGCCCGACCTGTAGCGGAAAAAATAGTGGAAAGTGTAATACAAGATTGAGATATTATAAAAACAAGTACTCTTCTCCTTGTATATATCTATCATTGATGTCTCCACTTGTATTTGCCTTGTGACTTCTGGATTGTCATCCATGTTCATAGGCTAAAGTAGTAGACATGACCCCGGGTGCAACGACCCTGAAAGTAATCGAAGTAGCTCCTCATAGGAACTCGTCCAACAAATTAGATATAACCCGATCGAGCGGATCTAACCAGTTAGGAAAGAACGCGAGCATCATCGCGTGACTGCTGTGCCTGTGGCAAGAACTCGAAACTACCCCGGGTGCAACAACTCTGGGAGTAGTCAAAATAGCTCTTCATGTGAGCCTGTCCAACAAGTCAGATATAATCCGATAGAGTGGAACTGACCTGTTAGGAAAAAACACGATCATCATCGCAACGACTGTCATGCTCATGGTAAGAAGTCGAGTCATATAGAACATGAACGTGGCTGTAGCCTCCGCATTTAATGATCATCAAAGCTCATGGCAAGAAGTTGATTCATATAAAATGTGAACGTGGCTATAGCCTCCGTATTCATAACAGAAAATTTACATTCCGAATTCTGTGACACATAGCCTCCAAATTGAATCGGAAGAAAAAACATCTAGGCGCTCGGAGAACAGCCATCCCTGCACATCATCTTTATAGGTAAAACTTGCGCAGGTTCTGAACGTTTCAAGAATTTGGGACGTCTTGGCCCTCGGGGTATTGTAGTCGATAATACCCCGGTCTTGATATCTGCTTGACGACAAACGGTCCTTCCCATCTCGAGTTGAGCTTGTGTAAGCCGAACTCATCCTGGATGCGGCGTAAGACCAAATCGCCAATATTGAACAACCGTTCTCTGACGTTGCGGTCGTGATATCACCGGATCCCCTGTAGGTATCGTGCTGACTGAACGAGAGCGGTACAATGAGCTTCTTCAACAGAGTCAAGCTCTAACTGCCTTGCTTCGTCCACCTCGCCTTCATTGTACATTTCAACCCTTGGGGATTTCCACATGATGTCGGCTGGTAAGATAGCTTAGAGCCGTAGACAAGGAAGAAAGGTATTTGTCCTGTGGCTTTGGACGGCTGAGTCCTGAGCCCCAGACGACATGTGGCAACTCGTGTATCCACTTTCCTCCTTCTTGCTATTTTCATCATAAAGTCTTTTCTTGAGGCCCTCGATTATCATGCCGTTCACCCTCTCGACCTGACCATTGGCCCTTGGGTGTGCAAAGGAGACGTACATGACCTCGATGCACGTATTTTCATAGAACTCCCGGAACTGGTTAGCCGTCAAATTTGATCCCAGGTCCGTGATGATGGTGTTTGGGAAGCCGAAGCAATGCAAGATGGTGGAGATGAAATCAACGACTCTATCTGGTGTGAGCTTGGCTATCGGCTTGTACTCGATCCGCTTGGTAAACTTGTCGATAGCCACCAATACATGAGTGAAACCACTTGATGTCGTTGTGAAAGGCCCAATCATATCAATGCTCCAACAAGCAAACGGCCAGGATCGCGGTATGGTGATAAGATTGTGAGCTGGGATGTGAGATTGCTTGCCAAAGAATTGACAGTTTTGGCATCTCCGCACGAGGTCCTCAGCATCGGACACTGCGGTGGGCCACCAGAAACCAGCTCTGTATGCTTTCCCCACCAGCGTTCTTGAGGCTGCGTGGTTGCCGCAAACGCCCTCATGAATCTCCCGTAGTATGTCATAGCTGTCTTCTCCCATGACGCACTTCATGAGCACCCCTGACCATGCGCCATGTCGGTAGAGTTAATTGTCAACTATGACAAAACCTTTGCTTCTGTGCATGACATGAGCTGCCGCTGCGCTTCTTGCGTCCATCCCCACAGGTAGTCTTTGGTCCCGGATGAAGTCGATATAAGCCTCTCTCTAGTCCCCTCCAAGCATCCTAACCTCCCGATCAGGCTGTTGAAGGCCAGCATCGGTGGTTACCTGAGGTGAGGACTTGATGGATGGCTGTTTCAGCTCCTGGATGAAAACTCCTGCTAGAACTTGTGCGCGGGTGGATCCCAGCTTGGATAGTATGTCTGCGCCAACATTATGTTCCCGTATCACATGATGAACCTCCAGGCTGGAAAACTTATTTTCCAGCTTGCGAACTTCTTGTACATAGGCGTCCATTGTCTCCTTGTTGCAGTCCCACTCTTTGTTGACTTGCTAAACAACCAGAAGTGAATCACCATATACAAGTAATCGCTTGATGCCTAGTGATATCGCCAAACGTAGCCCGTGAAGAAAGGCTTCATACTCGGCTTCATTATTGGATACCTCCCAAAGGATCTGGAGGACATACTTCAATTGTTCACCTCTCAGAGAAATAAATAAGACTCTAGCGCCACCGCCGTCAAGCTTAAGAGACCCATCGAAATACATGGTCCAGTGCTCTAGCTTGTCAACTGGGGTTGGAATTTGATTCTCTCTCCACTCAGCCATAAAATCGACTAGAGCTTGAGACTTGATTGCAGTGCGTGGCTTGAAGTTGATTGACAAAGCCCCCAATTCCACTGCCCACGTTGATATACGCCCCGTGGCATCTTGATTGTGAAGAATATCCGCCAACGGGAAATCCATAATCACAGTGATCTTGTACTCGTCGAAGTAATGGCGCAACTTTCTAGATGTAATCAGAATTGCATATAAAAGTTTATGAACTGCCGGGTATCATACCTTGGATTCGGAGAGTACCTCGCTGATGAAGTACACGGGCCTCTGCACTCCAAACGCATGGCCCTCCTCGCTGCGCTCGACTACAATGGCACTGCTGACAACATGAGTTGTCGCCGCAATGTAGAGTAGTAGATCTTCTCCCGGCAGTGGTGCTATAAGGACCGGAGGTGACTGAAGGTGTTTTTTCAGGTCTTGCAGAGCCCGTTCGGCCTCCTCCATCCACTGGAAGTTGTCTTGGTGCTTCAGGAGCTTGAAGAAGGGTAGTCCTCTCTCCCCAAGTTGGGAGATGAACCTGTTCAGGTCTGCCATACATCCTGTTAGCTTCTGCACATCCTTGATTGTGGCTGGAGCCCCCATGTCAGTGATGGCCATAATCTTCACAGGATTGGCTTCAATTCCCCAGTTACTGACGATGAACCCGAGCAATTTTTCTGATGGTACTCCGAAGACGCATTTAGTTGGGTTGAGGTTCCACCGAAACCTGCGTAAGCTGCTGAACGTCTCTTCCAAGTCTGCAATCAGGTCATCGGGATTCCTGGTCTTGATGACCACGTCATCCATGTAAGCCTCAACATTCCAATGCAGCTGATCAGCGAAGCACATCTGAGTTGCACGTTGATAGGTTACTCCTGCGTTTTTCAACCCGAAAGATATGGTTTTGTAGGCGTATGTCCCGAACGGGGTGATGAATGCGGTTTTTATTTGATCTTCCTCCTTGAGCACGATCTGGTGATACCCCGAATAGCAATCAAGGAAGCAGAGGAGTACACAACCCGCCGTCGAGTCGACAACTTGATCAATGCGCGGTAGCCCGAAGTGATCCTTTGGGCAATGCTTGTTGAGATCGGTGTAGTCAACGCACATTCTCCATTCATTATTCTTTTTCCTTACAAGGATGGGGTTAGCTACCCACTCTGGATGGATTACTTCTTTAATGAAGCCAGCCGCGAGGAGTTTAGCTATTTCCCGTTCGATTGCCTCACGTTTCCCTTTTGATTGCTTGTGGGTTTAAATTTAGACTATGCTCGATCAGTTCCCTATGCACCCCTGGCATATCCGCTGGTTTCCACCTGAATATGTCTCGGTTAGCCTGAAGGAAACTGACGAGCGTGAATTCCTATTTCTCATCTAAACTTGCACCGATAACGGCGGTCTTGGATGAGTCACCCTCCTAGAGCTAGATCGTCTTGAGGGCCATGTCGCTGGTCGACTGGATGCTCGACTTGCTGGCCTTTCTCATAGGGATTTCTAGTCCGGCTTGGGAGAGTTGTTGCGCGGCCGCGAGTACTTCCCCAGAAGCATCTGGCACACACGCAGTTGAAGCATACTGGATCGCCTCCTGGTTGCAGTCATATGACTTCTTCAAGTCACCCCGGAGAGTGAGTACTCCACTTCGTCCTGGCATCTTGAGAAGCAAATAAACATAATGCAGCACTGCCATGAATTTGGCCAGTGCCGGTCTGCCCAGTATGGCATGATAAGAAGATTCGAAGTCGGCAACTTCGAATTTGATGAACTCGGTATGGTAATTCTCCCTCGTGCCGAAGGTGACTGGAAGAACCACTGTGCCAAGTGGGTGCGTTGCATTACCTGGGACAATGCCGTAGAAAGGAGACTTGCTTGGAACAAGCATGTCCGTTAAGTCCAGGCCGATCCTTCTCAAAGTGCTGGCGAAGATGAGGTTGAGACCACTTCCGCCATCGATGAGTACTTTGGTGAGCCTGACTTCTGCCACCACCGGGTCTAGGACCAGGGGGAAGTTGCCGGGCTCCGAGAAGCTTGTCCACTGATTGTCGTGTGAGAACGAGATGGGGATCTCCGACCAACGTAGTGGTCGTGGTACCGCCGGCTCGACAGACATGATCTCTCGGAGGAGCAGTTTCTGTTCCCGCCTAGAACTGAAGTCCCCATCTCCCCTGAAGATGACGTTGACAGTTTTCGAGACATCCTGGAACCTCGCGCTGTGCAATTTGTCCCCTTGGTCGTCCTCTTCGGGTTCTTTGTCCGCTGGCTTGTTCTTTTTGCCACCATCGGGATTGCTGAATATCCTCCGGAGGTGGTAGCAATCAATTGCTTCATGATTGGCACCTGGATGCCATGGGCATTTCTTCTGCAAGAGCTTTTCGAACTCCTTCTGCGTCGTAGTCTTCCTGCCCCGCGAAGGACGATCCACAGCCGCGACGAGGTCGTCTAGCTTGCACTTTCGGGATGGACCCGAGTAGTCCCGCCGGCTCTTGTCGGTACGACTATCGTTTGTGCGCCTCAAGTTGCTGTCATTGCGTCTCGAGAACCACTCCCGCATCTTTTCCTCCTGCTCAGACCAGTCTTGCATCATGTCGCGAAGCCCTGCAACAGTTTTCGGTCTGTTTCACCCAAAGTCTGTATAGATGCCTGGGTTGGTGATGCCGTTGTAGAAGCAGTCGATGATGTCTTCCTCCGAGCAATTCGCAATGGTGGAGCGCCACATCGAAGAAATGGTGTGTATAGGACCGTAGGAGCTTGTTACGTTCCTGTTTACATTGAGCAAGATCATGATGAGTACCTGCACGAGTGATCGGCCCTGGAAGTTGTTGATGAAGACCTTCTTGAGCCACTCCCAAGAGTCGATCGAGTTGTTGCTGAGGCTCTCCAACCACGTGAGCAGTGCAGGATCCAAAGCCATCGGGAAGTAGACGACCTTGGTGATGTTGGAGCCTCCTATGACTTCAATGGCGGTGGAGTAGCAACGTAGCCATTGCTGAGGAGCTTGCTTGCCGTCATACTTGGTGATCCCAATCGGCTTGAAGCCTTCAGGGTACTTGTAACTGCTGAACCGTGCGGAGAACGCTGGAAAACGATCGCTGCAGTCAGTACCCTCTGTTTCAGCTAATTCACGCTCTCTGCGCCTGGAATCAATTATGGATCACACATCGCGACCTTCATTGATTCGCTGGTGCAGGTCTTCTGGGGGATTCCGATGATTGGCCTGTCGCGGATTGCCTCCTGGAGGTGGCTGCTGCCTCCCGCCAGTGGCTTGACTCCCGTGAACGTTGTCATTATCGTTGCTGCACTGAGGTCGAGGATGGCCGCCTGCCGTTCAACTGTGAACCTGGCTAAGGCTTTCGCCCACGTGCTCTTCCCTGATGGTGGACGCCAGGTTTTGTTGATCGAGCTGAATCCAAGCCCTCTGCGCGTAGTGAAGTGCTTGACACAGGTTTGGATCGTTACTGCGCTCGAGTATAGCAGTTACCCTGGCGTTGTTGGCCACCAGAGTCCTGAAGCCCCACTCACTTACGGCAGTGAATTCGACGTCTAGCTCGCGATGCATAGATCGCATGCGCTCGTAGACCCTCCTTCGACAGACTGCGCGAGCTCTGTTCCTGGACCTCTGTGCCTCACGATCGGCGTTGTTTTTGTCGCCGGTGTTGGCTGTGGCCTCATCTTCAGATATCGCATCAAATTCGACGGTGGGCAAGTTGCCATCATCCTTGCCCTCTTCCGCCATCAGCACCTGACGTGAGATGAGCTCATCAGAGCTCGCTTCGACTAGCTCGGTCGACTCCTCCGCCACGGTGGCTAATAGCCTGCCCTCCTGAATAAGGCAAAGGCTCAAGGTGTGCCACAAGTCAACCTTCGTCCTCGAGTAGATCAGAGAGTTTCATGCCCTTCCAATGCATGAAACAGCCCTCTAGAGTAGAGGTGATTGTCAGACCGTTGTGATCAAAACAACCCATGGCCCCCCGACGTGCGGTGGCTTCGGGCTTTCCAATTCGGAGTAAAGAGTCCAAGTCCTTTTCCAATGCGGAGAGGGACTCGGAGTTGTTGGCCTCCTGAAGACTAGTGGCCGAATTGCATAGACCGAGTCACGATCGGTTATGCAAGTCCTCAGATTGGAATGAGTCCAACCCGAGCAAGGTTGTTGCAGCGCTGGATGGAGTCGTGTCGAAAGCAGACTCCTCCTCGGTCCTCATAGTGGAGCCATGGATTGACAAATTGTCGATATTATTGACGAACTTGTCGAGGTCGCTATGGAAACTTGCCGCAAGAGTTTTCGGCTTTATGCCGACGATGAATCGACGAAAACTACCCGCACCATCTGCGATGCAAACCGACAAGCCAAAAACAAACATCGTGCCCTGAGGGGGCACAACACTAGTGAACTTGAACGATGCCATGGAGTTTGCCGGTGGATCTTCGATGCGCAGCCCTACCTGGCGCGCCAGGCCTGCCCACCGAGGGGTATACCCGAGGTGGTAAGTTTTAGGTAGGGTGACGCCGAGATCAGGAACTCGAAAGTGTAAGCAACACAAGGTTTAGACAGGTTCGGGCCATGATGTGCGTAATACCCTACATCCTGTTTGGTGGTTTGTATTGCCTTGTGTTGATTGATGTTCTGAGGGGGTCCCTGCCCGCCCTTATATATCCGGGAGGACAGGGTTACATGAATCCTAGTCCGACACTAGCCTAGGAATCGTACTCGACTACAACTTGAGTAGTTTCCTTCTGTACCGGCTAGTCCCACTTTGCATGCGAGCAGAGTACAACATAGATAAGGTATAGGACATGTCCTATCCCCTAATCCTGTATGAACTACGTTATGTACACAGTCCCGTAGCCCCGGGTCTGACAATCCGCCAATGGGAAATCAGTGACCACCGAGATATTGTATGCGTCGAAATAATGGCGAAGCTTCCTTGAGGTGATGAGTATACCGTAGAGTAGTTTATAAATTGTCAAGTAACGAACCTTGGATTCAGAAAGGACTTCGCTGATGAAGTAGACTGGCTGCTGCACACCGAAGGCATGGCCTTCCTCTTGGCGTTCCACCACGATTGCTATGCTGATGATGTGAGTAGTCGCGGCGATGTAGAGTAGCAGGTTCTCGCCTGGTTGTGGAGCCGTTAGGATGGGGGGCGACTGCAAATGATGATTGAGATCTTGCAGCGCCTGCTTCGCCTCCTCTATCCACTGGAACTTGTTGTGGCGCTTGAGCAATTTGAAGAAGGGTAATCCCTGTTCTTCAAGTCGCAAGATAAATCTGTTCAGGGCCACCATACAGCCTTTGAGCTTCTAGACATCCTTGATCATCCGTAGAGCATCCATGGCTGTGATGGCGGTAATCTTCTTCAGGTTTGCCTCAATTCCTCAGTGACTAATGATGAAGCCGAGTAGTTTTCCTTGTGGCACGCCATAGATGCACTTGGTTGGGTTAAGCTTCCATCAAAACTTGCGTAAGCTATTGAAGGTTTCCTCGAGATCAGGGATGAACTTGTCGTGGGATCTGGTCTTGATGACCACGTCATCCATGTAGGCTTCAATGTTGTGATGTAGCTTATCAGCAAGGCAAAATTGGATGGCCCGCTGATAGGTGGCTCCTGCATTCTTCAACCCAAAGGACATGGTTGTGTAGGCATATGCTCCAATGGGGGTGATAAATGCTGTCTTGATCTTGTCTTCTTCCTTGAGAGCAATCTGATGATAACCCGAATAGCAGTCAGGAAAAGAGAGCAGGATGCAGCCAGCCGTAGAGTCGATGACTTGGTCGATGCGTGGGAGTACGAAGGGATCCTTCGGGCAGTGTTTGTTGAGATCAGTGTAATCCACACGCATCCTCCATTCATTATTATTCTTTTTCAAGACTAGTACAGGGTTGGCTAACCACTTGGGGTGGTATACTTCTTTAATAAAACTAGCCGCGAGTAGTTTTGCTAGCTCCTTCGTGGGGGTCGCGAGTAGTTTTGCTAGCTCCTACCCCATCTTCTTCAGAGTACTCGCGAAGAGTAGGTTGAGGCTGCTCCCGCCGTCGATGAGTACTCGGGTCAACTGTGCGCCTGCCATGATAGGATCTAGGACCAGCGAGAATTTTCCCGGCTCGGAGAAGCTGGTCCATTGATCATCCCTGGAAAAGGAGATCGGGACCTCACTGTATCTCAGAGGCTTTTGTATGGCGGGCTCAACAGAGAGGATTTCACGCAAGGTTAGCTTCTGCACACGCTTGGAGGGGAAGCCGCCGTCTCCATCGAAGATGACGTTGATGACATTCTTCAGGTCTTGAAAATCTTGAGCCCTCGACTTGTCACCCTTGTCATCATCATCCTGATCCTTTCGCTTTTCGTCTTGAGGGAGGAGTGGAGCCTTGAGTGACTTGTGGAGGCTGACGCACTCGAAGAGCGTGTGCTGGTCCTTCGGGTGCATTGGGAATCGTTTGTGCAAGAATTTTTCAAACTGAGCTTGATTGCTCCGCGTCTTCCTGCCCCATGGACTGCGCTCAACAGCCATGACTTCTTGGTCTGGCTTGCGCTTTCAGGGGTTTCCCGAGTGGTTCCGCTGGCCCTTGTCAAAGCGGTTGTTGCCGTTGCTCTGCTTGTCATTGTTGCACTTGGGGAAGTGATCGTTCTCCTCATCCTCCTGATCAGCCCACCGTGCCATCATATCGCATAGCTCCACGGCAGTGGTCAGGTGGTTGCATTCGAAGTCATGGTAGATGTGCTTCGAGAAGAGGCCGTTCTGGAAGTAGGAGATGACGTCTTCGTCGGTGATGTTGGCTCGCATCTCGAAGAAACACCATGATGTGAACCCGCTAGGGTTTGTTCCTGATCTTTCGATGAGATGCATGGGATAAATCGATTGATGGAGGAGACGATGTTCACGGCCCGACTACAACCTTCCAAGGATGCTGCGCCTTAGCAACCGATACACCACCACCTATGGTCGCCACGATCTTGTGGAGCGCGACACCCGGCCACGAGGGCACTTATCCTGCAAACAATCGAAGAACTAGCAAGAACAAGTAGAACAAGTACTGAAAACATGAGATGTTATTGAAGGTCTCAAATTGAATCTCAATACGGTGGGGTTCTGGCAACAAGTAGACGGGTGGCTGGATCAACATGCGCGCCTACAACGAAGTAGCAAAAGCTAAACTTGCATCTAACAAAACCCCAGTGTTCTTGGCGGCGGCTAAAGGTTATAAAGAAGTGGGAGAATGACCACAAAGGTTCTGGGATCATGTTCCAACCCTAGGATGAGTCCGAATTGGACTCAACTTAATACACGGCCCGTTGGGCCAAAATAGTGTGACGCAGCACCGTGGTTGAAAAGGACTCTGTATTAAATCGAGGATTGCGGTTGACTCCGAACAGATATGGAGGTGATTCTAGATCCTTTGGAAAGTAGATTTGATAAGCTTTCTAGGAAGTACTTGAACGACAAAAACGGATTCCGGATGAAGTCGTAGCGGCCGTCACAAGTCGTGTCTATCCTGCAGTCCGAATCCAGCATGCGCGATGCCTCTTCCCTTTTGATCCAATTCATTGTTTCTGAGTAAAATAAGAGTGCACGTGTCTCCATTATCTAAATATAATGAACCTGAACTTAAGAGTAAACTTACTTGATGGGTAAACCGATGAGCACGATTGCGAGTAATAGGTCCAAGTGGTGTTGTCGAAGTAGATACTGGTATAGGTGTGGATGTATCGTTGGTGGCGATGTCCTCATCATCCTCCCCTTGTTGCATTTGAGTCGTCCTTGACTCAAGCTCATCGTCCTCTCCCAAATATGGCTTCAAATCTGCAATGTTAAATCTGGGACTAACCCCAAAATTCGCTCTAGCATTTTAAACGGTCCATCATGTGACATTCAGGTACTAGGATTATAACATACTAAATTTTTAGTATAAAATGTGCATGTTTTGATCTTGTGTATGTGTGTTCACATGTTAATGCAAAAAGGGAAAAGAACATTTGTGTAATTTTGAAAAATATAGGTCCTTTAGTGTTAAATGGGTGAAAATGGGAAGTGAAAAGTGTAGTGTAGTTTTTAAATAGGATTTATTTAAAGTTTAAAACTTTGCCAAGTTTTATATTAATTGCTGATCCTTAGCTCTTTTGCAACTGAATCTTAAAGCAAAGTTGTAGATCTTGTTAAACCCTACACTTTTGCTTTTGGGCACTTTTTCATTTGAGCCATGGTTTGAAAGTTACCAAGACACGCCTCGGACAGACACGCCGGCCGCCGTCGTGAGCTGTCGAGGACCCAATTGCAATTTAGTTTTCTGTTTTAAGGTCCCATGTGCAAGAACCCGAGGACCTCTCTGCAACACTTTTAGTTACTGTTAGCTGTCAACTTGTAAAATCCATAGAAATATGTAGAAAAATCCAAAAATTACCAAACAAGTTTTGTTGGAATCTAGAAGTATAACTCTACAACTTTTGTTAATAAAGTCTGGTTTGAAACTAAATACGTTTTGATTTATTTTAAACTTAATTAAAAGGGTATGCATAACTTTTGCATCCAAGCTTATTTTCTTGTGATATTTGGTGTGTAGGCTGTTTAGGTCATGAGTAAACTTGTGTAAAAATTTCATGCTTAGCACTGCTTTGCAGTATAAGTTACTTTAAACTTTTGCAAATCAACTTGGGAGTGGTTTAAATTTATTTAAACATATTCCTAAGGCTTTTCTGTTTAGATATTTTTACCATAACCTAATTTGTTGATAATTAGTTCATAATTAAATTTTCAAGAATTTATAATTTTGTTTACTTAGGATTTGAATTTAAACTTGAAGTTTGAATTCAAATTCAAATATTTTAGTTTCTGTTTCCAGAAAATTATGAAAAATTCATAATAAGCTTATTTATTGAAAATAAGTTTAACCACAAAAATTCAAGGTCAGAGCCTTTATGGTTTTTAAAATAAAAATCAAACTTGTCAAATTACTTCAAAGTAATTCCATTAATATAACCATAACTTAAGTGTAAATGGTAGCTTGGGATTAAAACCCCCTTATTTTATGAGTTTATGTTGGTTAATTTGTTGGATTGCAACTATATTGTGAAGTAAAATCCTTAACTCAAGCACCATCTCACTTAAATCATTGCATATCATGTAGAGTCAGCAACACTCGACGACGAAATTTACGAGCTGGTTCAGGAACCCGAGCTTGGATTTTTTGAAGATCCTATGAGCATCGCCGAGATATTAACTGAAGCCCTGAACAAAAGTTCGGAAGCCTCTGACACTCCTGACCCCAACCCCACTTAAGAAGGCAAGCTCCGATGCATAACCCAGTATTTAATTTACTACAATTTTATACTTATATATTATATCTTGCATTAAGTCTTGGAGTTGAAATGAAACCCTAGATGCATGAATCCTAGGAACCTATGTATTGTGCCTGAGTCCATATCGAGTAGATGCTCTGCTAATAGGACCGGCAGAAGTCGGGTGATTTCCTGTCACTCGCGCGATATAGGAGTTGAATGTTTACTATTCTGCAATCACTATAAGGATGATGGACGGGGTCATGTGCAATATCATGACTCGGAAAGGTTACCCCGTCTATGTTGATAAAAATTGATAAGGTCGCAGTGTGTGGTAGTGGTGGCTAAGCGTTTGAAAGTACTAGCCACATGCCGTGAAATATGGTAAAGCGGTAAGCCTAGTAACTAATTGGTCAGAGGAGTGGACATACCTCCCACCACTCGTAATTTGGTTTTTCTCACGCACCGACGTGCGGGAGTACGTTCCGCGCAGCGGACAGGAGTACGATCATGTAGTCACGATACAGACGTATATCCTGCACAATTGGTGTGCGTACGGTCCTATAGTCGCTTGTGGTGGCCCTGTTCCACGAGTCGGAATGAAAGGAAAACGGTTGCTTCGGAACTATCGTTGGATGTTCCAAGCGTGTGAGTTAGGTTTGCCTTGCAAGGTTATGAAAATCGATTTAGAATCGTCCGTTTCTCGCAGAGATTGAGACTGCTTATTCCTTCTGCCACATAGAGTAGGAACAGTAACCATTATGGAATAATCTGGATGGATGTTAATCTCTACCCTGTTTATCTAGTATAGGTGCTTACCTAGAATGGTTAATGAAACTAGAATCTGAAAGCTATAGTATGAAAGTTAGATCATACTCTTTGTTGCTTTTCAGATGAAATTAAGCCCAGAACCATTTCAAGCCTTCATGAGTCTAGTTACAAGGCTAAGTATACCATGAAGCGGTTAAGCCTTGCTGAGTATTAGTATACTCAGTCTTGCTAGTGAAATTTTCAGGTATGACCTTCGAGAACCCCATGGATAGTACAGCATGGCCAACCTCTGTTCTGTTTGGCTGGTCCGTGGAGTGGGATCCGTCCCCAGCTGGCAGTGACCCTCCTGAGTGACACCAAGCTTTGGGCTGAGCGCAGTATCAACCTTCGCGACGTGTGTAGTCGCGTATTAATTTTTCTTCCGCTGTGAACTTGACAAGCATGTTTAGCTTGTCCTTTTGAACAATGTTTGTCTATTACTTTAAGTTTGAAAGGGTTTGTAATAATGTTTAATACTCTGTGAATTAAAAGTTGATGAGCTGTTGTGCGACTGTAAACTTGCCTTCGTGCGAGGTGAACCTGCTTTGATCCTGTTGAACCGTGGTTGCATCGGGCGGAGACCCGACAGACCAATGGGTTGTTCCATTTGAAGTGCATTGAGTTAGTATCGGCTGTATAGCGATGACTAGCGCACTTGAGCTGGAATAATTCAGGCGGTTCTGCCACACATCAGCCTGAGGCATCAATTTAGACTTTCTCAAAGCAAGAAACCTATCTTTTCTCAAGTGCAACCAAACCAATTCACCAGGTTCAAAAATCAATTGCTTTCTACCTTTATCACCAGCAAGCTTATACTTAGACTTCATGCACTCTATGTTTTCTTTAGTTGTTTCATGCAGTTTTAACATCAGTTCAGCAAGTTGCTTAGCATCAAAATTTAATTTTTCAGAACTGGGCAAAGGCATTAAATCAATAGGAGCACGAGGTGTCGGTGTTTTACCGGCTGCCCACTGAGGGATATGCCCAAGGTAGTAAGTTTTAGGTGAGGAGACGCCGAGATCAGGAACTCGAAGTTGCAAGGAACACAAAACTTAGACAGGTTCGGGCCGCGAGGTGCGTAATACCCTATGTCCTGTGTGGCGGTTTGTATTGCCTTGGGTGTAGAATGATCTGATGATCTTCTTTTGAGAGGGTCCCTGTCCCCTCTTATATATCCGGGAGGCTAGGGTTACAAGGATCCTAACCAACACTAGCTAAGGAATTGTACCAGAACATATCTCGAGTAGATTCCTTCTGTATCGGTTAGCTTTATCTCCTACTTAAACGGGATAAATAAGAGATAAATGATATGAATAAGAGATAAGACGGACTTAATCTCTTAAACCTGTTTAAACTACGTTATGTACACAATCCCATGGCCCCGGGTCTGACAAGCCCCCGAGCTCTTCGTAGCTGAGTACTACAGGCTTATCGAGTACTTTTCAAAGTAGTCTTCGGCTTCTTTGAAGCTCGATCTTGAAGTCCTTCCTCGAGTACTCACTTGGCTGCATCGAAACTATGAGGTGCTCATGCCCCGAATTATATTTTTGATATGGTGTGCGATTGAAAAATCGTGCTCCATATGGAGTAACCCCCGAGCCTTAGGTTGAATCGGAGAATCAGGCTGAGGGTCGCATTAGTCTTGAATCTTCCTTACTTACTTTTTCAAATAAATTCAAAAAAATAAGTAGTCGATGCCACGTATCCTGCAGCCCCCGAGTCTTGAATCCAAATCTCTCAAGCTTGAAAATAAGGATCCAAAAGTCGTGGAATGCAGTGTAAAAATGTCCATATGATAAAGAACTGGTGTGATGGCACAAATGACGGAAGTTAGATCTAGAATTCGAAAAACCCCTTTTTTCAGGACAATTAACCCTAAAAAAATGATTAATCGAATATTTTATCTAAACAATCCATCAAATGACCCCTCAACTTCCAAACATTCCTTGAAATGACTCTTCAGCTTCAAAACAGTAAAACTGCACCCAATCGCTGGTTGTTTAATCCCGTGGTAACATTGAGTAAGAACTGTGCTTCCAATCTGCAATTTGCCAAGAGTCGCCAAAATCCCCCAAATAGAACCGCGCTCCGCCTTCATCCTCTTGAAGAACCCTAATCCTCCCAAATCTCCCCGCCCCTCTCCCCGTAGCCCCCGAGCAACTCATGGCGAGCGGATCCAGAGATGGTGCCCAAGAAATCGGAGAAGGATGGGAAGAAGAAGGAAGCGCAGCCGCCATCCGGAGAGTGGACACACAGTAAGTGCTCCCTCAACGATCTTAATAGGCTTGTTTCCGAGGGGTTGCTCCAAGACCAAAATCTCGTCAATTGGCGCCCCTCATTTCGTGAACGTTTCCCCGTGGAAAATGTTGACGAAATGGTCACATTTTACCATTTTGCCGAATGGGGTCTGGCCCTCCCCTCTTGTTCTTTTTTCCGTGGCCTTCTTTACTATTACAGGCTTGAGCTCCATCACCTCAAGCCGAACTCCATTTGCCACATTTCCATCTTTATTCACTTTTGCGAAGCATTTCTCGGAATTAAACCCCACTGGGATCTTTTCCGCTTTCTCTTCCGAGTCAAACCACAACCCACCTCGAAAAATCCTTCTATTGTGGGGGGCGCCGGCATCCAACTGAGACAACAAGGCGGTGACAAGTACCTATTGTACAAATTCCCCTCCAACATTCCCGGGTGGAAAAATCATTGGTTTTATATCGAAAATCATGCCCCCTAACTCCCAGAAAAATCAAATAGTCCACTTGTTGTGAGGCCGGAGTGGAATATCGAGCTTTCTAGGGGGGGCATGGATCAAGTTGAGGAACTACTAGACACCATTGCTGCGCATAAGCTGATGGGAGTGACCGGCGCATCTGTTATGTTCTCCTTCTTCAAACGCCGAGTCCAGCCAACTCAGCAACGCCACATACTTGGATTCGAGTACAAGGACACTGAAGATCCATCTCGCATGTGCACAGAGGAGCTATCAGACGAAGCCACGCTCCTCCGAGTCAAGCGAGTGCTATTAGACATGGATGCAGTCCCCTACGTCCATGCAGCTGTTCGCGTCACAGAATCCTCCGAAACCGGTAAGTATTCGACTACTTTTGTTGAAAATGAACTCTGTTTTACCGCTACTAACTGAAAATCTTCTGTAGGGACACACAGAACTGTACCGGACCACCTCCTCCCCAGCGCCGCAGCTAAAGCCAAGAGGGCTCGAGTAGCTGAGGCACTGCCCGGCAGCGAGTCCACCGAAGGCGGAAGTCCCCTAGCGGAGAAAGGAGCCAAGGGGAAGGCGAGTAGAGGCAACTCCCCTGGACCATCCGTGGAGTTGGCTGACACTTTGCCTGCGGTTCCGCAAGGTCGCCGAATTGTGCGCAAACGCAAAGCACAAGAAGTCAAGTCCACCAGGTATGAATATGCTGACTTGTTGTCATACATCAATATTGTTGCATGCTGACATTTTCTATTTGCAGTCCTCCCGCTTCTCCACCCAGGCCCAAGCTCCAAGAAATGGGAATAGATCCAGCAGCTGCTATGACTGTTACCATTGCCGTGGTGGGCACCACGCCATCGGCTGGTGTGACCCCGCTGCCGGCGACGAGTACCCCACGATGGGCTATGCGGGTGAAGAAGGCTGTCATGAAGAAGTCTACGCTGTAAGTTTGTATCTTGTTGCATAGTAAATATTCTGCTCTTTTTGACTTGTATGACAACTGAATCTGCTTTATTAGGTCTGCAAGCGCCACTCCACGCAAGTCAAAACCAGCCACAGCTACCCCAGCCCCCGAGCCATCGGCCCCAGGGGAGTCCGTGCTCAAGGAGCCAGCCCCCGGGGCAGATACGACACTGCCCGACCTGCCACCTCCCGAGCCCCAACAAGGCGAAGCAAGAGCTAGTGGTGAGGAACAAGTTGAGGCCCCTGATGCCGCTCCTGCAGATGGCACAGGTAAATATCTGACCGCCCACGGCTTGCTGCTTAGACCCCAGGCATTATGTACTAAATGCATCGTGACTTGCAGGTGCCCAGCAGCCACCTTCTAAAGAAGCCGCAGGAACCTCAAGGAGTCCCGAAGATCTGATGATGACCGGGCCCGTTGTACCAAAACCCAATTGCCACAGATCTGGTGGATGACCCAATGCTGATGGCTAATAACATCAAAACCTTCAAGCAGGCTTACAAGGAGTTGTACGATTATGCTATGGTAAGACGTGACAACTCTTCTACTTGTATGCGCTGTCGAATGGCTTGTCTTAATCTCCTCCTCTATGCAGAACGTGATCACGCACTCACAGAAGAAATCCGAGAAGTTGAAAGCCGTTGTGAGTGGTCACCAGGAGCTTGCTGCCAAGGACAAGCGCATCTCCGAGGAGCTGACAAAGAACATCTATCTCCGGAGAGAAATTGACAAGCTGAAGCAAGAGCGGACTCGAGAGACATGGCTCCTCAGGAACGACCTGCGTAACCTCAAGAAAGCCAACTTCGAGCTCCAAGAACAACTCAAGGAATAGAAGAAGGCGCACCAGGAGCAGCTCAAAGAGCAGAGGAAAGCGCACCAAGGTAAGCCCTTTCTTCCCTCGAGTACTTTCACTTAACAATTTATCTTGGATTCTGAAAAAACCTTCACCGTAGAACTTAGGAAAATCTTAACGTATAAAGAAGAGTTGCTTACTGATGTGAAGAATATGCTGTATCACCATACAGATGACGTCGAGAGGCTGCAGAAGGTGGTCGCCGATACTGAACAACAGTTCGCCGACTGCCTTCAGCAGATCAAGACGCTGGGCGAGGAGAAGGGGCGGCGAGAAAAGGAACTGGAGATTCTCAGGGGGGCCGCCCAGATGCTCGTGGATATGGTGGATCCACCAGAAGAAGGTGAAGCAGGTGAGCAGCTCTTGCTAGAGTGACTTCTCGGAGCACCAGAAAGAGTCATCAAGTTCCTCACGGAGGCCCCGGTCGCTTGTGTCGGCCATGCCCTTGCATTTGTAAAATCCTTTTGGCCAGAAGCTCCACTGGGAATGTTCGCGCAGGGAGTGGCTGTGGAATGTACTAAAGAACAATTCAAAAAGTACCTCCAAGAAGCGCAACCTATAGCAGAACAAGTAGTACAAAGTGTGCTGCAATATTAAGGTGTAAAAAACAAGTACTCATTTCCTTGTGTATATATTTTATTTGATGTCTCTACTCGTATGTGCCTTAGCTGAATTGTCATCCAGGCTTAAAGGCTAAGTAGTAGACACTACCCTGGGTGCAGCGACCCTGGAAGTAGCCATAGCTCCGAGTAGGAAACCATCCCACAAGTTAGATACAACCCGATCACGCGGGCCTAACTAGTTAGGAAAAAACGCGAGCATCGTCGTGGGATTGCCGTACATATGGCAGGGAGAAACGAAGCTACCCCGAGTGCAACGACTCTGGGTGTAGTCAAAATGGCTCCTCATAAGCGTGTGTCCAACAAGTTAGGTAGAAACCAATCGAGCGGATCGAATTTGTTGGGAAAGAACGTGAGCATCGTCGCGCAGCTGCCATGCTTCTGGCAAGGAGTCGAAATTGCCCCGAGTGCAACGACTCTGGGCATAGTCGACATAGCTCCTTATGCGAGCCCATCCAACAAGTTAGGTATAAACCAATCGAACAGATCAACCTTGTTGGGAAAGATGCGATCATCATCGCAAACTACCATCAAAGGTCATGGCGAGAAGTCTATAGAGCATGGACGTGCCTGTAGCCTCCGTCAAACTCACGACAAGAAATCGACAAAGCGTGGACATGGCAGCAGCCTCCGTTAAACTCATGACAAGAAGTCGATGTATCATGAATGTGTTCGTAGCCTCCGTGAAACTCATGACAAGAGGTCGATTTATATAAAACATGCACGTGGCCGTAGCCTCCGTATGTTCACAGAGAAATTTACAATCTGAATCTTGTGACACGTAGCCTCCAAATTGATTCGGAAGAAAAAGACTACCTGAGCGCCCAGAGATTAGCTAGCTCCGAACATTTTCTCATGGGTAGAACTTGCGCAGGTTCTGAATATTCCAAGAGTTCGGAACATCTTGGCCCTCGGGATATTGTAGTCGATACGAACCTGGTCTTGTAACCTGCTTGACGATGAACGGACCTTCCCACCTTGAGTTGAGCTTGTGTAGGCCAAACTCGTCTTGGATGCGACGTAGGACCAAGTCAACTATGCCGAATGACCGTTCCTTCATGTTGCGATCGTGATATCGCCGAATCCCCTGCACGTATCGAGCTGACTGAACAAGAGCGGTGCAGCGAGCCTCTTCAACAGAATCGAGCTCTAACTGCCTTGCTTCGTTCGCCTCGCCTTCATTGTACATTTCAACCCGTGGGGATTTCCACATGATGTCAGCCGGTAAGATAGCTTCAGAGCCGTAGACGAGAAAGAACGGAGTTTGTCCTGTGGCTTTGGATGGCTGAGTCCGGAGCCCCCAGATTGCATGCGGCAACTCATGTATCCACTTTCCTCCTTTCTTGCTGTTTTCATCATAAAGTCTTTTATTGAGGCCCTCAATTATCATGCCGTTCACCCCTTCGACTTGACCATTGACCCTTGGGTGTGCAACAGAGACATATTTGACCTCGATGCACGCGTTTTCACTGAACTGCCAGAACAGGTTAGCTATGAAGTTTGATCCCAGATCTGTGATGATGGTATTCAGGAAGCCGAAGCGATGCAAGATATCATAAATGAAATCAACAACCCGATCTGGCGTGAGCTTAGCTATCGGCTTGTACTCGATCCACTTGGTAAACTTGTCGATAGCCACCAATACATAGGTGAAACCGCCTGGCGCTGTTGTGAAGGGCCCAATCATATCTAGGCTCCAGCAAGCGAATGGCCAAGATGGTGGTATGGTGATGAGACTGTGAGCCAGGACATGAGATTGCTTTCCAAAGAATTGGCAGTTTTGGCATCTCCGCACGAGGTCTTCAGCATCGGTTACTGCGGTGGGCCACCGGAAACCAGCTCTGTATGCTTTTCCCACTAGTGTTCTCAAAACTGCGTGGTTGCCGCAAACACCCTCATGTATCTCCCGTAATATGTTGTAGCCGTCTTCTTTCGCGACGCTCTTCATGAGCACCCCTGATCGTGCGCCACGCCGATAGAGCTTGCTGTCGACCAGGACGAAACCCTTACTTGTGCGCATGACACGAGCTGCCTCTGCGCTTCTTGCGTCCACCCCTGCTAGAAGTTTTTGATCCCGGATGGAGTTGATGTAAGCCTCTCTCCAGTCCTCCCCAAGCATCATAACCTCCTGATCAGACTGTTGAAGGCCATCATCAGTGGTTACCCGAGGTGAGGACTTAATGGATGGCTGTTTCAGCTCCTGGATGAAAACTCCCGCTGGAACCGGTGCACGGGTGGATCCTAGCTTGGACAGTATGTCCATGCCAACGTTATGCTCCCGTACCACATGATGAACCTTCAGGTCGGAAAATTTATTTTCCAGCTTGTGCATTTCTTGTACATAAGCGTCCATCATCTTCTTGTTGCAGTCTCACTCTTTGTTAACTTGCTGATCGACAAGAAGAGAATCGCCATATACAAGTAGTCACATGATCACTAGTGATATCGCCAAACGTAGCCCGTGAAGCAAGCTTTCATACTCGGCTTCGTTATTGGATACCTCCCAAAGGATCTCAAGGACATACTTCAATTGTTCGCCCCGTGGAGAAATAAATAGGACTCCAGCGCCACCGTCGTCAAGCTTGAGAGATCCATCAAAGTACATGGTCCAATGCTCTGGCTTGTCGACTGGAGTTGGGATTTGATTCTCTCTCCACTCAGCCATAAAATCGACTAGAACTTGAGACTTGATTGCAGTGTGTGGCTTGAAGTCGATAGACAAAGCCTCCAGTGCCACTGCCCACTTTGATATACGCACCGTGGCGTCTTGATTATGAAGAATATCCGCCAAAGGGAAATCCGTAATCACAGTGATCTTGTGTTCTCGAAATAATGGCGCAACTTTCTTGATGCAATCAGAATTGCATGTAAAAGTTTCTGAACTGCCGAGAGTACCTCGCTGACGAAATATACAGGCCTCTGTACTCCAAATGCATGGCCTTCTTCGCCTCGCTCGACTACAATAGCACTGCTGACAACATGAGTTGTTGCCGCGATGTAGAGTAGCAGATCTTCCCCTGGCAATGGTGCTGTAACGACCGGCGGGGATTGAAGGTGATGTTTCAGATCTTGCAGGGCTCGCTCGGCCTCCTCTGTCCATTGGAACTTATCTTGGCATTTCAGGAGCTTGAAGAAGGGTAGTCCTCTCTCCCCGAGTCGGGAGATGAACCTGTTCAGGGCTGCCATACATCCTGTTAGCTTCTGCACATCTTTGATTGTGGCTCGAGCCTCCATATTAGTGATGGCCATGATCTTCACAGGATTGGTTTCAATTCCCAGGTTGCTGATGATGAACCCGAGCAATTTCCCTGATGGTACTCCAAAAACGCATTTGGTTGGGTTGAGCTTCCACCGAAATCTTCACAGGCTGCTGAACGTTTCTTCCAAGTCTGCAATCAAGTCGTCGGAATTCCTGGTCTTGATGACCACGTCATCCATGTAGGCTTCAACATTCCGATGCAGCTGATCAGCAAAGCACATCTGGATTGTGCGCTGATAGGTAGCTCGTGCGTTTTTCAACCCGAAGGACATAGATTTGTAAGCATATATCCCGTACGAGGTGATGAACATGGTCTTGATTTGATCTTCCTTCTTGAGCACAATCTGGTGATAACCTGAATAACAATCAAGGAAATAGAGGAGCACACATCCCACCATTGAGTCGACGACTTGATCAATGCGTGGTAGCCCGAAGTGATCCTTCGGGCAAAGCTTGATGAGATCGGTGTAATCAACGCACATTCTCCATTCATTATTCTTTTTCTTTACAAGGATGGGATTAGCTACCCACTCTGGATGGATTACTTCTTTAATGAATCCAGCCATGAGGAGTTTAGCTATTTCCCGTTTGATTGCCTCACGCTTGTCGTGAGCAAACCTCCGCAGGCGTTGCTTTTTGGGCACGGCCTGTGGGTGTACATTCAGACTATACTCGATCAGTTCCCTAGGCACCCCTGGCATGTCCGTTGGTTTCCACGTGAATATGTCTTGGTTAGCCCGAAGGAAATTGACAAGCGCGAGTTCCTATTTCTCACCTAAGCCCGCGCCGATGATGGCGGTCTTAGATGAGTTACCCTCCTGGAGCTGGATCGACTTGAGGGCCACATCGTCAGTCAACTGGATGCTTGACTTGCTGGCCTTTCTCGAAGGGATCTCCAGCCCGGACTGGGAGAGCTGCTGCGCGGCCGCGAGTACTTCCCTTGAAGCATCTGGCACACAAGTAGTCGAAGCATACTGGATCGCCTCCTGATTGCAATCATACGACTTCTTCAAGTCGTCTCGGAGAGTGAGTACTCCACTTAGACTTGGCATCTTGAGAAGTAGATAAACATAATGCGGTACTACCATGAATTTGATGAGTGCTGACGGCCCAGTATGGCATGATAAGAAGATTCAAAGTTAGCCACTTAGAATTTAATGAACTCAATGCGGGAGTTCTCCCTCGTGCCGAAGGTGACTGGAAGAACTACCATACCAAGTGGGTGCACCGCGTTACCGGGGACGATGCCATAGAAGGGAGACTTGCTCGGAACCAGCATGTCCGTGAAGTCCAGACCCATGTTCCTCAGAGTGCTGACGAAGATGAGGTTGAGACCACTCCCACCATCGATGAGCACCTTGGTGAGCTTGACTTTTGCCACCACTAGATCCAGGACTAGGGGGAACTTACCGGGCTCTGAGAAGCTTGTCCACTGATCGTCACGGGAGAACGAGATGGGGACCTCCGACCAATGGAGTGGTCGTGGTACCGCCGGCACGATGGACATGATCTCCCGGAGAAGCAGCTTCTGATCCCGCCTGGAGCCAAAGTCTCCCTCTCCCCCGAAGATGACATTGATGGTCTTCGAAGCATCCTGGAACTTCGTGTTGCACCCTTGGTCCTCTTGGTCATCATCCTCGGGTTCCTTGTCCACTGGCTTCTTGTTCTTCTTGCCACCACCGGGGTTGCTGAATGTCCATCGGAGGTGGTAACAGTCGATAGCCGTGTGATTAGCACCTGGATGCCACGGGCATTTCTTTTGTAGGAGCTTCTCGAACTCCTCCTGCGTCGTCGACTTCTTGCCTCGCGAAGGACGCTCGACGGCCACGATGAGATCATCTGGCCTGCGTTTTTGGGTGGACCCGAATAGTCCCGCTGGCTTTTATCATTGCGGTTGTCGTTTGGACGCCTCAGATTGCTATCTTGGCACCGCGGGAACTGCTCCCGCATCTTCTTATCCTGTTTGGACCAGTCGTGCATCATATCATGAAGCCCCACAATAGTTTTCAGCCTGTTCCACCAGAAGTCTCTGTAGATGCCTGGGTCGGTGATGCCGTTGTAGAAGCAGTCGATGATGTCGTCCTCCGAGATGTTCGCGATGGTAGCGCGAACGTCGAAGAAGCGACGTGTGTAGGACCCTAGGAGCTCGTTACGTTCCTGTTTACACTGAGCAAGATCGTGACGAGTACCTGCACGAGCGATTGCCCCCTGGAAGTTGTCGATGAAGACCTTCTTGAGCTGCTCCCAGGAGTCGAACGAGTTGTTGCTGAGGCTCTCTAGCCACGTGAGCGGCGTAGGGTCCAAAGCCATCGGGAAGTAGATGACCTTGGTAATGTTGGAGCCCCCTGCGACTTCAATGACCGTGGAGTAGCAACGTAGCCATAGATGAGGAGCTTGCTTGCCATCGTACTTGGTGATGCCGATCGGCTTGAAGCCCTCAGGGTACTTGTAGCTGCTGAACCGTGCGGAGAAAGCTGGAAAACAGTCGTTGTTGTCCGTACCTTCGGTCTCGACTTCTTTGCGAACCTTGCGCCTGGAGTCGATCACAGACTGTGCATCGCGACCTTCATTGATGTGCTGGCGTAGGTCTTCTGGAGGGGGCCGATGATTAGCCTGTCGCGGGTTACCCCCTGGAGGTGGCTGCTGCCTCCCGCCAGGGGCCTGGCTCCCGCGAGCGTTGTCGTTGTTGTGGCTGGGCGGAGGTCGAGGACGACGGCCAGCCGTTCGGCTGTGAGCCTGGCTCCGGCTCTCGCCCACGCGCTCCTCCCTGATGATAGATGTCGGGTTTTGCTGATCCAGCTGGATCCAGGCCCTCTACGCGTAAAGAAGTACTTGAGGCATATTCGGATTGTTACTGCGCTCGAGTATGGCCGTAACCCTGGCGATGTTGGCCACCGGAGTCCTGAAGCCCCGTTCACTTACGGTGGCGATTTCAGGGTCAAGCTCGCGCTGCATAGATCGCTTGCGTTCGTTGACCCACCTCCACCAGATTGTGCGGGCTCTGTTCCTGGCCCTCCGTGCCTCACGATCGGCATCGGTTTCGTCGCTGATGTTGCCATCGAGTTCGCCGGTGGATCTTCGATGCGCTACCCTACCTGGCGCGCCAGCTGTCGGTGTTTTACCAGCTGCCCACCGAGGGATATGCCCAAGGTGGTAAGTTTTAGGTGAGGAGACGCCGAGATCAGGAACTCGAAGGTGCAAGGAACACAAAACTTAGACAGGTTCGGGCCGCGAGGTGCGTAATACCCTACGTCCTGTGTGGCGGTTTGTATTGCCTTGGGTGTAGAATGATCTGATGATCTTCTTTTGAGAGGGTCCCTGTCCCCCCTTATATATCCGGGAGGCCAGGGTTACAAGTATCCTAACCAACACTAGCCAAGGAATCATACCAGAACATATCTTGAGTAGATTCCTTCTGTATTGGTTAGCTTTATGTCCTACTTAAACGGGATAAATAAGAGATAAATGAGATGAATAAGAGATAAGACGGACTTAATCTCTTAAATCTGTTTAAACTATGTTATGTACACAGTCCTGTGGCCCCGGGTCTGACACGAGGTATCAAGCTATAAAAAATCTCAAAGGGGCACATCTTTGTAGTAGAATGCATGGAACGGTTATAAGCAAACTCAACATGAGGCAAACATTCTTCCCACAACTTAATATTCTTCTTTAAAATAGCCCGAAACATGGTAGACAAGGTTCGATTAACAACTTTAGTTTTACCATCAGTTTGGGGATGACAAGTGGTAGAAAATAGAAGCTTAGTTCCCAATTGTGCCCATAAAGTTTGGCATCATGATCAGAAGTGGCTAAGAAATTTGGCATCATGATCAGAAATAATTGTGCTTGGGACACCATGCAAACGAACAATTTCTCGAAAGAACAAATCAGCAACATGTGAAGCATCATTAGTTTTATGACATGGAATAAAGTGTGCCATCTTAGAAAATCTATCCGCAACCACAAAAATACTATCACATCCCTTCCTAGTGCTAGGCAATCCCAACACAAAATCCATAGAAATATCCTCCCAAGGAGCACTAGGAACTGGTGAAAGGCATATACAAACCATGCGGATTTAAACGTGATTTAGCTTTTTGACATGTAGTGTAGCATGCAACAAATTGCTCCACATCTCTTCTCATTTTTGGCCAAAAGAAATGACCAGCAAGTACATCCTCTGTCTTCTTTGCTCCAAAATGCCCCATCAAGCCACCTCCATGCGCTTCCTGTAACAACAACAAACGAATGGAGCTAGCTGGAATGCATAGCTTGTTGGCTCGAAACATAAACCCATCATTGACGATGAATTTGTTCCATGCCTTTCCATCCTTATAATGCAGCAAGACATCCTTAAAATCAGCATCATTCACATATTGTGTTTTAATTGTGTCCAAACCAAAAATCTTGCAATCAAGTTGTGTCAACAAAGTATATCGCCTAGACAAAGCATCGGCAATGACGTTCTCTTTCCCTTTCTTGTGGTTGATGACATAAGAAAAAGATTCAATAAATTCAACCCGCTTAGCATGTCTACGGTTCAGTTTTCCTTGACTACGAATATGTTTCAAAGATTCATGATCACAATGGATAGCAAACTCTTTGGGCCATAAATAATGCTGCCATGTTTCTAATCTGCGCACAAGAGCATACAATTCCTTATCATAAGTAGAATAATTTAGAACATATCCGCTTAATTTCTCACTAAAATATGCAACAGGTTTACCATCTTGTAACAAAACACCACCCAAACCAATTCTACTGGCATCACATTCAAGCTCAAAGGTCTTATTAAAATCAGGAAGTTGGAGGAGAGGTGCATGTGTCAACTTATCTTTCAACATGGTGAACGCATTCTCTTGTTGTAGTGCCCCAAGAAAAAGGCACCCCTTCTTCATAAGCGCATTCAACGGTGCCGCAATGGTCCTGAAATCCTTCATGAAGCGATGATAGAACCCAGCAAGTCCTAGAAAACTCCGCACCTATGTGATGGTCTTTGGTACAGGACATCTGTCACACCCGATTTATAAGAACATAAATCAAGCAATCATATATGCGCCAGGATCAAGTCACGCATATATACAACAGAATCATCAAGATATCACAACACGTATCTCGGATAAATGCGTATAAATTATAAATGAATATCTTTATTACAACTGAATCAAGAATCAGTTCAAGGAATGCGGAAGCGTAAAATAAATACATGAAGGGTAGGGCACCACAGGGACGTCAACTGGGAGACAACGCCTAGAAATCGTCGAGTCCGCTGATGTAGTTCTCCAAGTCGCCTGGTACTGAGCAGCAGTCGAAGATATCCCCGAAAGAACAGAAGAGTAGAGAAGGCAAGTGTGAGTACACAACTTGTACTCCATAAGTATAACACGGATTATGAGGCTCTAAGGTTAGCTGACTCAACTGCATTAGCTTTTAATCTTTGCAAATTTTATTAAAGCTAATTGCTATAAGTGGATGAATTACCGTAACCCAAGTTGCATAATAATTAATCAAGATTTAACATGAGACTACTGAAAACCAAGCCAAACCACCAAAGTACAGCCCCACTAATCAGACGAAGGATCTGGGCCGCTCATGACTGTGAGCACAGCTGATATATCAGTTTTACACTCTCGAGAGGTTGCACAACTTTACCCACAAGTTGTGAGCTACAAAGGATCACGTTGGTAAGGTGTAACCGCTAAGGATTCTGGATCAGCGACGATGGGGCCCACCTCCGGGGGTACAAGCACACAGCACAGACCAAGCCGGAGGAGTAGGGACCATTGAAGCCTACCACCCCTCTTGCCCACACAGGTAAGTTACTCCTGAACCAAAATGACCTAATTAATAAGTCAAGACCGTCCCATTCCAGTCTTGTGGTTGCGTGGTTGTCCCAGGTAGTCGCTCTATGAACCGGTCCTTATGGAGAGTGGCCAACCAAGCACTAAGCACCGTGCTGGCCCCCTAAACCAAGTTTCTACAAAAACATCTTTTAAGGAGACGTGAGCAACTCAAACACATAGCATAGAGGGCCACTCTTAGAATTAAGTTGCATATAACCATTAATCAAATTAATTAAAAAGGAACGAGGGGTGTGAGAGCGCAGCACCTAACACAACTAACCAAAATGCAACCCAAGGTATTTATATAAAGGATAAGGTGGCTAGGAAGTCCTTATAGGCATACAATATTAAAATGCAGTATGAAATTGTATTTAAAAGTGATAGGATGTTCATGTTATACTTGCCTTCCTCAAAGTTCTCCTGCTGCTGCACAAATTGCTCTGCAGAAAGGGGCTCCTGGTACTCGTCCCAAGGCTCAGCGTCTACTCACGATCGCAACACCAAAAACATGGTCCAGCATATACACATACACATACATACAAACAAAGAAAAAAGATAAGAAACATTACAACATTACATAAAATAGCACACTAAACTATGATAGAACTATTCTACGCGTTACAACGATCGCGTGAGCGCAAAAACCGCCTAAAACGGAGCTAAGACGTGAAATCTAGGGCAAAAATAAGATCCAGGGGCCTTTCTGTAAGAAAACAGGAAGTTCTACGGGGTTCTGCGCAAAAACCAGGGGCCTAAACACAATTAAAGGCTAGATCTGGGGTCTAACCCGCAAAAACTCAGGGCATGGACAGCGGGTTCGATTTCGAAAAACTACACGAGGCTAAACAGAAGAAACAGGACTAAAACGTAAATACTCTTGATCTAAAAAGGACTGCGGGTTGATTTTACAAAAGGGCAGGGGCTCTTTAGCAAGAAAACCAGGCTGAAGCGGTACGCTCTAATTAGGGCCACTGGATCTCGATTGGGTGGCCCTGATCAAAGGGGATGGGGTAGACGGTCTGGGCGGCGGCGATGGCTCGCCGGAGGTCTCTCCCATGGCGGTGCCTCGCCGGAGATGATTGATCTCGGCTGTCACGCCCCGCATGGTTCCGCACCAGCGCGACCCCAGGAACCTACTGAGGGTCTTGGCACGGGGCATAAGGCACAGGAGGGGGCAGTCGGCGGGAAGGGGCTCTTACTCACGACGGTGAGGGGAGGTCGGCGCTCGTGGGAGGAAGCCTTGGGGTGCGCGGCAGGGCTCCGGGTGCCTCGGTCGGCGGCGCACACAGGCGGTGAAGGTCGTGTCGGGATTGAAGGGCCCGAGGATGTGCCGGCAAGGGCGAATTGCGGCGGCGTAGGGGACGGGCAACGCCGGCGGCTGCTCCAATCCGAGCGGCGGGGAGGCGGTGCGGGAGCTCGAGGTGCGTTGGAGAGTTGCGGCGGCGTAGGGTGGCCCCAAGGGCGACCGCGGATAAGAAAGGAGGGCTGGCAGCCTCGGTGTGCGGGTCGGCCGGCAACGGATGCCGCGCATCCCGCGGGTGGTTGCGGCTCGCCCCCATCCGAGCGCGGGCGTGCTTCTAGAAGGGTCTAGGTGGGGGATGGGACCGACATGCGGCTCGGAAAAGAGGGCCCAGAGGCGCGGCGGGGTGGGGCCACGGCCAGCGATGGGCGGCCGGCCGGCGGGGGAAAGAAACATGGGAGTGGGGAGGGGAAGAAGAAGCTGACGTGCGGGCCCTGGGTGTCGGAGAGAAGGGAGAGAGGGGAGCGCGGTTGTTGACTTGGGCCGGGGCAAGCGCTCGGCCTAGGAGAGAAGGGGAGAGTGAGGGAGGGCGGCGCACGGGCTAGGAAGTTGGGCCGGCATGGCCCTCGCGAGAGAAAGGAGGGATGGGCCTCAGGGTCAGCTTGGGCCAGGGAGAAGAGGGAGGAGAGGGAGCCCGCCAGAGAGAGAGGGAGAGGGGGGTTTTGGGCCGGCTGCTAGGCTCTTTCCCTTTTCTTCTTCTTTTCTTTCCTTTTCCACACTCAAACTATTCAAACAATTCCATTTGAATTCAAATAAATTTGAATTCAAACCCGATACACTCAACACAAATAAAACAATGCTCCAGCATGAATGCACAAACAAGTTGATCCTATAATAAATTTTATTTTCTTGTGTTATAAAATTACTTTAAATGCAAGATAAATTAGAGAAAGCCCGGGAAATTTTATTTGAGCCAAAATAAGTTCATCAAAATTTGGGAAAATTACATTAGGGTGTTACAAACCTACCCCCCTTACAGGAATCTCGTCCCGAGATTCTGATATGCTAGCTAGCAAAGAGACCGGAATACGTCTTCCTCAGCTCATCTTCTCGCTCCCAAGTAGCCTCATCCTCTGTGTGGTGACTCCACTGAACACAGCACATCTTGATCTTCTTGTTCCTGGTAACTCTCTCGGACGTCTCCAGAATCTTCACCGGATGTTCGGTGTAGGTCAGATCTTCCTGCACATCTAACCCTTCTAGCGGTGCTTGTTCTTCTGGCACTCTCAAGCACTTCTTCAGCTGAGACACTTGGACACACATCATGCACTCCTGAGAGACTGAAAGGTAACTCCAAGCGGTATGCTACCTCACCTTTCCGTTCCAACACCTTGAACGGACCAATGTATCGAGGGGCTAGCTTCCCTCTCACATTAAATCTGCGGATTCCTCTCATCGGCGAGACCTTCAAGTACACATGATCACCCACTGCAAAGGTCAGATCTTGATGACGAACATCCGCGTAACTCTTCTGACGAGTCTGTGCGACCCTCAGGTTCTCGCGCACCTGCTGTACTGTCACACCCGATTTATAAGAACATAAATCGAGCAATCATATATGCGCCAGGATCAAGTCACGCATATATACAACAGATTATCAAGATATCACAACACATGTCACGAATAAAAGCGTATAAATTATAAAATGAATATCTTTATTACAACTGAATCAAGAATCAGTTCAAGGAATGCGGAAGCGTAAAATAAATACATGAAGAGCAGGGCGCCACAGGGACGTCGGCTGAGAGACAACGCCTAGAAATCGTCGAGTCCGCTGATGTAGTCCTCCACGTCGTCTGGTACTGAGCAGCAGTTAAAGATGTCCCAAAGAGAATAGAAGAGAGGAAGAGGCAAGCGTGAGTACACAACTTGTACTCAACAAGTATAACACGAGTTATGAGGCTCTAGGGTTAGCTGACTCAATTGCATTAGCTTTTAATCTTGGCAAATTTTATTAAAGCTGATTACTACAAGTGGATGAATTACCATAACCCAAGTTACATAATAATTAATCAAAATTAATCATGAGACTACTGAAAACCAAGCCAAAACCACCAAAGATACAACCCACTAATCAGACGGAGGATCTGGGCCGCTCATGACTGTGAGCACAGCTGATATATCAGTTTTACACTCTCGAGAGGTTGCACAACTTTACCTACAAGTCGTGAGCTACGCTAGTTGTTCATCACACTTCCTTAGGTGAGATGGCTAGCAAGCACACTACGAGACCGTTACAAAGGATCACGTTGGTAAGGTGTAACCGCTAAGGATTCTGGATCAGCAACGATGGGGCCCACCTCCGGGGGTACAAGACACACAGCACAGACCAAGCCGGAGGAGTAGGGACCATTGAAGCTTACCACCCCTCTTGCCCACGTAGGTAAGTTACTCCCGAACCAACATGACCTAATTAGTAAGTCAAGACCGTCCCATTCCAGTCTTGTGGTTGCGCGGTTGTCCCAGGTTGTCGCTCTATGAACCGATCCTTATGGAGAGTGGCCAACCAAGCACTAAGCACCGTGCTGGCCCCCTAAACCATGTTTCTATCAAAAACATCTTTTAAGGAGACGTGAGCCACTCAAGCACACAGCACAGAGGGCCACTCTCAGAATTAAGTTGCATATAACCATTAATCAAATTAATTAAAAAGGACCGAGGGATGTGAGAGCGCAGCACCTAGCAAAACTAACCACAATGCAACCCAAGGATATATATATATATATATAAGGATAAAGGTGGCTAGGAAATCCATATAGGCGTGCAGAGTTAAAATGCAGTATGAAATTATATTTAAAAGTGATAGGACATTCATGTTATACTTGCCTTCCTCATACTCTCCCGGCTGCTGCTCAAACTGCTCGGAAGATGGCTGCTCCTGGTACTGCTCCGAAGGCTCGACGTCTACTCACGATCATCAAGCATGGTCCACACATATACACATGCACAAATAATAGCAACTATAAGAAAACAGTACATCAATATAATAGAACAGCACACAAAACTGGCCTAGAACTATTCTACGCATTACCACGATCGCGTGAGCGCAAGAATCACCTAAAACGGAGCTAAGACGCGAAATCTAGGGCTAAAACAAGGTCCAGGGACTAAACTGTAAGAAAAATAGAGCTACAGGGGGTTCTGGGCAAAAACTAGGGGCTTACACGTAAAAACTAAAAAGATCTGAGGGCTAACACGTTAAAACAGCTGGGCTGGACTGCGGGTTCTAATTCTTTAAAGATCAGGGGCTTCGGTGCAAAGAAAACTGGACTTCGGACCTGAAATTTGGAAAGCTCAAGGGGGTCCGTGCAAGAAACAGTACTAAACTGCAAAGATTCTAGAACTGAAGTGGACCGCGGGTTTATTCGAGAAAAACTCAGGGGCTCTTTAGAAAGATCGCCAGGGCGAACCGGTATGGGCAACGCTCGGCCGTTGGATCGCGATCGGAGGGCTCTGGCGAAGGGGTATGCGGGATCTAATCTTACGCATCCATCACGGATCGAGCGGCCAGGACTATGCGGCGCGCAGGCGGAGTGCCGGTCGTGTGGCGTTCCAGGTCCTAGGGCGCACGACGGGCCAAAACAACCAGCGTAGCGGAGAGGGGAGGTGGGGGGGTGGCTCACCGAGGCCGGGATTGTGGCAGAACCGCCTGAATTATTCCGGCTCAAGTGCGCTAATGATCACCGTACAGCTGTTATCTGCTTAACGCACTTCAAACGGAGCAATTCATTGGTCTGTCGGGTCTCCGCCCGATACAACCACGGTTCAACAGGATCGAAGTAGGTTCACCTCGCACGAAGGCGAGTTCACATCACAGGATAGCTCATCAACTTTTAATTTACAGACATTCATACATTATTACAAACCAGGTTCGAATACAAGCAAACTTATACAGACAGTGTTCAAACTGACAAGCGCAAACAGCTTGTCCAAAACTCTCAGCGGAAAGAAAAGTTTTTCGCAACTACACACGTCGCAAAGGCGGACACCAAGCTTAGCCCAGGGCCTGGTGTCACTCCGGAGGGTCACTGCCGGCCGGGGACGGGTCCCACTCCACGGACCAGCCAAAAGGAATGGACGTTGGCCACACAAGGATGTCCGTGGGGTTCTCGAAGGTCATACCTGAAACAGATATTGGCAAGGCTGAGTATCCTAATACTCAGCAAGGCTTACCCGAGTTTTGGGTATTACTTAAGCCCGTAACTAGACTATGAAGGTACTATATGGGGCTCTGAGTTTATTTTCAGCTGAAAAGCAATAGAGAGTATAAACTATTTTCAAGTTTTAGTTTTCAGATTCTAGCTTGATTAGCCATTCTAGGTAAGCACCTATACTAAACAAGCAAGATATAGATTATCATCCATCAAGATTATTCCATCAACAATTATACTTTTTACTCAATGTGGCAGAAGGAATAAGCAGTCTCAATCCTCGTGAGAGGCGGATGATCCGAATCGAATTTAACCTTGCAAGGTAAACCTAACACACACGCTTGGAACGTCCAACAGGGTGTTCCAAAGCAACCGTTTGCCTTTCATTCTGGGTTGTGGATAGGGCCACCCCAAGCGACTGCAGGACCATACGCACACCCAATGTGTGCAGGACGTACGTCTGTAGCGCGACTACAAAACCCGTACTCCTGGTTGCCCTTGCAACACGTATTCCCACACGTCGAATCAAGTAACCAAAAGAACCAAATACATGTGGTGGTCAGTATGTCCACTTGCCGGGCTGATTGGTTACTAGGCTTACCGCTTACCTTATTTCGCGGTATGTGGCTAGTACTTTCAAACGCTCAGCCACCACTACCACACATTTCGACCTTAAAGCTTTTATCAAAACAGACAGGGTAAACTTTAGGTCATGATACAACACATCACCCTATCCATCATCCTTATAGTGGTTGCAGAATTGTAAACAAGCAACTCCTATATCGCGCGAGTGATAGGGAATCACCCGACTTTTACCGGTCCTATTTAGCAGAGCATTATGCGGAAAGGACTCGGGTACAGTACATTGGGTTCCTAAGATATCATGCAACTAGGGTGTCATTGCAACTCCTAGACGTAATGCAAGATGTATGATGTATAAGATTGCATATTGTAGTAATTTGAAATACTGGGTTATGCACCGGGGCTTGCCTTCTTGAGTGGGGTTGGGGGCAGGGGTGTCAGAAACTTCCGAACTTTGGTTTAGGGCTTCAATTAAATCCTCAACGGCTTGGGCTGGGTCTTCAGAAAACCCTTGGTCTTGGCCTAAGACCAACTCGTAATCTCCATCGTCAAGCGTCGTTGATTCTATATGAGATACAATAGAATAAGTAAGACAAGGTTTAATTTTAAGATTTTATATTACAAAAGTTAACACACAAAAGTTCATGAGGATATCTCTAAACCTATTGCAAACAAGAATTAAAACATTTGAATTTGAATTTGACTCCAAATTTAAATTCAAACTTGAAATAAAAAGGATCATAAGCTTTGGAAATCTAACTATACACTAATCATTATTACATTAAAGAATAGAAAAAGATTTTAACCAACTAGGTTTATAAAATTTTGAAATGTCCAATTCAAAAGAAATTAAGTTATAAAACAAATTTAAGTTTGAAACTTTAACTCAAGGTTACACAAAGCTCACATAACATTCATGTCAACAATCATGAGAAACAAAGTTTAAATGTAGAAACTATATATACCAAATACCTTTTTAACCTTAGATTAAATATAGGTACAAAAGTATTTGGTTTCATATCAAAATTCATAAACAAAAGTTGTAGAATTTGAAATCTACTTTCTAACAAAACTAATTTTGCAATTTTTGGATTTTTCTGTGTTTTTCTATGAAATTTGCAAGACAGCCATAGCAATCACATAAAATAACAGACACGATTACGTATAGACCCTTGACTGGTACTGTTGCTCTGAGTCTGGGGGTTTGCAAATAGCCCCCCGGGCTTTTGCATCTTCTGAGCCGGGGTCCTTGACCAGAAACGAAAGGGGGCAGAGAGGGGGGGTGGTCACCGCCGGCGAGGGAAGGCACCGGTGGCGAGGTTGCGCGAAGGGAAAGTACCGCAGGGGGTCTGCGCACCCTTGGCTGCACTGAATTGGAAAGGGGTAGAGGGTAACGGCGGTGTAGCAGAGACAGGCGGCCGGCGACGGAGGGAACCGCGTTCCGGTGGTCGGGGGCGGTGAAGAGGTGGTCAAAAAGCGTCCTGGAGGAGTGGAGATGCTCGGGGTGGGCTCAATTGGAAGTGGGGAAGGCCGGAGTGGGGCTTCCCACGGTGAGCCAGGGGCGGTGGCGGCGGCGCTCGGCGGCAGTGGAGCTCCGGTCAGGGTTGGAAGGCGACCGGGGGTTGGGGAGCACGAGCGAGGGTCGGGACAGCTTCCTAGGGGTTCACGAGGGCAGGGGGTGGCGGTGGGTGACTGCCCACGGTGAGCTACGGTCACCGGAGTGGAAGGAGAAAGATGACAATGGCGCTCGGGTTTCTGGGTGAAATGCGGTGCAAGTGTAGAGGGGAATGGAACGTGATGGCACTGGAGAAGCTCACGGGCAAGAAACTAAGGGCTCCGAGGGAGCGCTCAGCCCGTGCCACGGTGGCGGCGGCGTGTCAAACGGCCGGGGATTTGAGGAAGCCGTGGCGGCCGCGGAGAGGAGTGTCAGGGCGAGAAGCAGCTCGGGAAAGAAGAAAGCGACGCGTGGAAGGGGCGAAGCAGGAGGTGGAGCGGTGACGGCGTAGAGCAGTGGCCGGAGGAGCCGTACCGGCGGCGGGAAGAGCAGAGAGCACGCGCGCGGTCAGAACAGAGGAGCACGGGGGCGCGAGGAGGAAGACAGGGGACTAGACTGTGAAAAGAAGAAAACTTAGGGGCCTAACTGTAAAGCATAAATAACTTTCACACCACTACTCAAATGAAGATGGGCCCAAAAGCAAAAATATGTAGTTTTTCAAAATGCACAACTTTGCTTTAAGGCTCACCCACAGAAGAGCTAAGGTTTTACAATCAATTTGAAATTTAGCATGATTTCTAAACTTTGCATAAAACCTATTTTAAAATTACACCACAAATACATCCAAAAGGTAGTTTCACTTATTTTTGCGTTTTAAACATAAGTTTTTAACTTTTACAAAACAACCCTTGTACTTTCCAAATCTACCCTCCATGCTCACCCATTTAGCACAAAAGGACCTTGATTTAAATATAATTATACAAACAATCACTTTTACTCATTATTAACACTTTCAAACACACCTTTACTACATTTGGCACATAACAACTCTCCAAAACTCTAGGGTGTGACCAAGCTATTTACCTGAATGTCACAGGGATTAACCGGACGCGCGGCGAAGAAGGGTCGGCGGCGAGCTCCGGGTGATGATCGCGGCGGCGCTCGAGCAGAGCTTGCAGTTCGGGCGGTGGCGTGTTCCTCCGATCCCTGGATCTCCACTGGCAGCTTGAAGGTCGTGCGGTGGCGGGTCTCTGTAGAATTCCGACTGCTGCGTAGGCCGGAGTCGAAGAAGGCGGCCTCGGGGAGGTTCCTGGTGCTCGGACGAAGCTCCTACGGGGTCCGGTCGGGGCTAGAGTGCAGTGGAGCGGCGTGCCCGCAGCGGCGGGGGCTCTGCTCCGAGCAGAGGCAAGGCAGCGGCCGCGACTAGGGTTTTGGGGCGGTGCTGGTGGGATGAGGTGGGTCCAAGGGGTGGCGTAGGGGAATAAGAAGGGCAGGGCCAGGGATCTCGGGGTATGGTTGTGGCGGAGAAGAGCCGGAGATCATGGCCGTGCATCGGCGCGGCCGTTGCGGGAACGGGGGTGCGGGAGGAGGGGGATGACAGGTGGGTCCAGTTCGTCGGTGAGGGAAGGGGCAATGCGCTCGCGGGCTGAGCGAGGGAGAGGTTGCGTGCGCTGGGCCGACTGGACTGAGCGCGGCAAGAGCTGGGCTGGGTGAGAGAGAAAGAAAAGAGGGGAGGGGGCCGGCTGGGCTGGGCCAGGGGGAGAGAAAGAGAAGTAGGCCGGGTTGGGCTGGGTTCTAGGTTGGCTCTTTTATTTCCTTCCCTATTCTTTTCTAAACTCAAACCCAAACCTATTGAATTCAAAAACAAATTTGAATTCATCCCTATGCACTCAACCAAAATAAAACTGATGCACCAGCATGAATGCACAAGCTGATAGAGTCGGAGTGCCCGATCTTTCGGTGAGTGGAGTTAATTTCGATCTGGTGGAAGATGACCCTCACGATCCGACTACGACGAGCGAGCCCGAAGTGCCAATGCAATCGCTGAACCAACTTCCTGTGGTTACCGACCTTGTTGATGCAAGATCAGCCTGATCACGAAGATCGTTTCCTGCACGCAATCGAAGAACGAACAAGAAAAAGATGCGAGAAATCACAATATCACTCGAAGGTGGAGTTCTGAATCTCACGAGGACAGCGCGTATTTGCGCGTGTTCGAGAGTAGCTAAAGCTAGATGTAAAACAAAACTCAAGTCTGGAAAACATTGATGACTCTATCTAAATAGAGGAAGAGAGGGGCGCAACCCTAGGAAAGGGCGGCCAGGAAGGGGGCGCAGCCCCTAGTGGTGGTCAGCCCTAGGCGCCCACGCAAAGGCCTCAGTTGGGCCAGCATCTATTCTTCTGGGCCTTCGTTCTTCAGTAGCATGACGAAGTTTAGTTCTCTTGCACGGGCCCGAGTGATTGGCCCAAAAGGAGGTGGCGCCTGGGGTGGAGGAGCATCTGGTGTCGCCGGAAAAGGTGCTGCTGGCGTAGACGTACTCGTGTTGTAGTTGATGTCCTCATCATCCTCCCCTTCTAGAACTGAAGTCGTCCTCGACGGCAACTCCTCATCCTCGCCCACATATGGCTTCAAATCTGCAACATTAAAACTAGTGGAAACACCAAGCTCCGCAGGCAGGTCAAGGACATAAGCATTATCATTAAGCTTGGTTAGCACCTTAAAAGGACCAGCAGCACGAGGCATCAATTTAGAACGGCGTAAAGTAGGAAACCGATCCTTTCTCAAATGCAACCAAACCATATCACCAGGTTCAAAAGTAACAAGTTTTCGACCTTTACTACCAGCAACCTGATATTTAGCATTAGCAGCAGCAATGTTTTGTTGAGTCTGTTCATGCAAATTAATCATGTGTTCAACATGGGCAACATCATCTATGTGTGGGGCGTCCGCAGCATCAAGCGAAAACAAATCAATAGGCGCCCGAGGAATATAACCATAAACAATCTGAAAAGGGCACATCTTTGTAGAAGAATGTGTTGCATGATTATAAGCAAACTCAACATGAGGCAGGCAATCTTCCCAACGTTTCAAATTTTTGTCTAAAACAGCCCTAAGCATGGTTGACAAAGTTCTATTAACCACCTCAGTTTGTCCATCAGTCTGAGGGTGACAAGTTGTGCTAAACAGCAATTTAGTTCCCATTTTATTCCAAAGTGATCTCCAAAAATGACTGAGAAACTTAGCATCACGATCAGAGACAATTGTATTCGGAATACCATGCAAACGAATAATCTCGCGAAAGAACAATTCAGCAACACTGCTAGCATCATCAGTCTTATGACATGGTATAAAATGAGCCATTTTGGAGAATCTATCAACAACCACAAAAATGCTATCCCTCCCCTTCTTAGTTCTAGGCAATCCCAAAATAAAGTCCATAGAAATATCAAGCCAAGGGGAAGTAGGGACAGGCAAAGGCATATACAAACCATGGTTGTTCAGTCGTGACTTAGCTTTCTGACAAGTAGTGCAACGGGCAACAAGGCGCTCGACATCACGGCGCATCCGGGGCCAAAAGAAGTGGGCAGCCAGTACCTCATGCGTCTTGTAGACGCCAAAGTGTCCCATGAGACCGCCTCCGTGTGCTTCCTGTAACAACAAAAGACGAACCGAGCTTGCTGGAACACACAGCTTGTTAGCGCGAAACAGGAACCCATCCTGCATGTAAAATTTGCCCCATGGTTTGCCGTCCATACAATGAGCTAAGATATCTTTAAAATCAGCATCATCAACATATTGATCTTTCACAGTTTGCAAGCCAAAGATTTTAAAATCTAACTGGGACAGCATGGTATATCGACGAGACAAAGCATCTGCAATGACATTTTCCTTCCCATTCTTGTGTTTAATAATGTAAGGGAAAGACTCAATGAATTCTACCCAATTAGCATGACGACGGTTCAGATTTGTTTGGGTACGAATATGTTTCAAAGCCTCATGATCAGAATGGATGATAAATTCGCGATGCCAAAGATAGTGCTGCCATGTTTGCAAAGTGCGAACTAAAGCATAAAGCTCCTTATCATAAGTAGAATATCTCAGGCTAGCACCGCTTAATTTCTCACTAAAATAAGCAACCGGTTTTCCTTCTTGTAACAAAACAGCACCTAGCCTAATACCGCTAGCATCACATTCAAGCTCAAACACTTTATTAAAATCGGGCAATTGCAAGAGGGGAGCATGTGTTAACTTATCTTTCAAAGTGTTGAACGCTACCTCCTGCGAGTCGCCCCAAGCAAATGGCGCACCTTTTTTTGTAAGCTCGTGCAAAGGGGCTGCAATGGAGCTGAAATCACGGACGAACCGACGGTAGAATCCTGCAAGTCCAAGAAAGCTCCGAATCTGTGTAACCGTCGTCGGTGTAGGCCATTCCCGAATGGCATCAATCTTACTGCTGTCCACCTCAATGCCCTGCGGAGTCACAACATAGCCAAGAAACGAAACACGTTGCGTGCAAAAGATGCATTTTTCCATGTTACCAAATAAGCGAGCTGCACGCAACGCATCAAAAACAACACTCAAATGTTCTAAATGCGCTTCCATAGTCTTGCTGTAAATAAGGATATCATCAAAATAGACAACAACAAACAGTCCTATGAAGGGCCTTAGAACTTCATTCATCAAACGCATAAAGGTGCTGGGAGCATTAGTCAAACCAAACGGCATAACCAACCATTCATATAACCCAAATTTCGTTTTAAAAGCCGTTTTCCATTCATCACCCAATTTCATTCGAATCTGATGGTAACCACTACGCAAATCAATTTTAGTGAAAAGAATGGCGCCACTAAGCTCATCTAGCAAATCATCAAGGCGTGGTATAGGGTATCGATAACGAATGGTGATGTTATTAATAGCGCGACAGTCTACACACATACGCCATGAGCCATCTTTCTTTGGAACAAGTAACACAGGAACTGAGCAAGGGCTAAGAGACTCACGAATGTAACCCTTGTCAAGCAACGCCTGCACCTGGCGCTGGATCTCCTTCGTCTCATCCGGATTTGTACGGTATGGTGCGCGGTTCGGAAGCTGTGCGCCGGGAATGAGATCGATCTGATGCTCAATTCCACGGAGCGGGGGAAGACCCGGTGGCAAGTCTTTGGGAAAGACATCAGCGTACTCCTGCAAAAGGTTAGCAACCGCAGGAGGAATATCCAAAGACGGTGCATCATCAAGTGAAACGAGCATACTAGAGCATACAAGTGCATAGCAGGGCAAGTGAGCATCGCGGAGATCATCAAAATCAGCACGTTGAGCAAGTAAAACAGGAGCATTCAACTTGATTTCAGAATTAGAAATCGATGGTGATGGGTCAAGTTGTTTAGCATTCCTAGCAGCTCGAGCAAGATCATCTTTAACAATTTGTTCAGGTGTCATTGGATGTATAATTATTTTCTGACCCTTAAACATGAAAGAATAATGATTCGAACAACCATGATGCAAGCTATCAGTATCATATTGCCAAGGTCTACCAAGTAACAAAGAGCATGCTTCCATGGGAATAACATCACAATCGACAAAATCAGAATAAGCACCCATGGAGAAAGGAACACGCACGGACCGTGTTACTCTAATTTTGCCACCATCATTAAGCCACTGAATGTGATATGGATTTGGATGCTTACGAGTGGGTAAGGACAACTTCTCGACCAGCACGGTACTCGCCAAGTTGTTGCAGCTGCCGCTGTCGATGATGATACGAATCGACCGCTCCCGCACAACGCCCTTTGTATGGAACAGAGTGTGTCGCTGATTCTTCTCGGGCGGGACGACCTGTGTACTAAGAACACGCTGCGCAACAAGACTTTCATACCTATCGGCGTCGCCCGGGTTGACATGTAACTCCGCCTTAGCTGCATGGTCAGTGGCAAGCATAGTATGATGAGTGTCCTCGGAATCACTAGCGGACGAGTACTCACCATTGTCACGTATGAGCAAGGTGCGCTTGTTTGGGCAGTCTCGAATCATGTGCCCAAATCCTTTGCAACGATGGCACTGAATATCCCGTGTACGTCCTGTGGAAGGAGCAGCGCCTGTGGGCGGGGGTGCTGCAGGTTTGGTCGGCCTCTCGCGCGGTGTAGTGCTGGTCGTGGATGGCGCATGCAGGGCAGGTGCCGAGCTGGTTGCCGGGCTTCTTCCTGCAAAAGAGTTAGAAAATGTCTTCGAGCGGCGACCCTGCACTTCACGTTCAGCTTTGCAAGCATATGCAAACAATGTGGTCATATCATTATATTCCTTATAATCAAGTATGTCCTGAATTTCACGGTTCAAACCACCGCGAAAACGTGCCATAGCAGCGTCGTCTGTCTCAAACAAACCACAACGAATCATACCTTTTTGTAGCTCCTGATAGTAGTCCTCAACAGATTGTTGACCTTGTCGAAAGCACTGCATTTTTTCAAGCAAATCTCGTGCATAATATGAAGGGACAAATCTGTGTCGCATGGCAGCTTTTAATTGAGTCCAAGTGGTGGGAGGGGGATGTTTTTGCTTATATTCACGCCACCAAATTAAAGCAAAATCAGTAAATTCACTAATAGCAGCTTTAACTTGAGAACTAGCAGGAATGTCATGGCATGAAAATTTCTGGTCGACCTCTAGTTACCAATCAAGATATGCAGCAGGATCATATTTGCCAGTAAAAGATGGAATTTTAAATTTAATCTTAGCAAATGGGTCATTATGTTGATGGCGTACCACACGGCGGGCACGACCGCGACGAGCTCCCTCATCCGGCTCCGTGTCACCGCCATAATCCTGCTGCAACTCCGTGATCGTTGTGTTCAATGCGTCGAGCCGTGCCACAATGGTGTCGAGCGTGGTCCTAGCGGCCGTCTGAGCGAGGTCGAGCTGATCGAACCTCTCGGTCGATGACGTGATCGTCGAGTCAAGCCGTTCATGCATCGTCTTGATGTCCGCAGCAAGGCCGTCAACTCGTGTCCGCATGTCCTGCAGCTGTTCATCCGCTGTGCCTTCATCTCCTGCCATAGTTAGCGCAAACACAAAAACAAAACCGACGACGACAAGGGTGTAACGGCTCACAAGGCGCTCACAGTAGTGCTGTTATCAAGTTCTTATCCGTTCGTACCAAGCACACAGGGGTGATCTGCAATCAACAGGTAGAACCGGCGAAAGATTGGAGGAGCGATTGCCTGGAGAAACAAAGTCTGCTTGTCGTAGAACTATGTGGAGTTCTGGGTAGGCTGCACTCAATTCAAGGGTTAGCACAATCAAATAATATTGCAAGGTTGAATTATAGTGCCAAACACGTAATCAAAGCTGCTGGAAACAAAGTGCAAAAGGTGAGCAAGGGTATGGGGGGCAAAGGAAAAAAACACAAGAGAGAAAAACAAGGAACCTGGGCGTCCTGCGGAGAACGCCCAAACGAAGGTAACCTCCTTTCGGTTTCCCCCTGTTTTGTTTCTGCGTTTCTGTTTTTTTTTTTTTTGCCAAGAGTCCTCAAAACCGATAATATGAACACAGAGGATCTCAAACAGCAAGTTACGACACACACTTTTTCCGAAAGTACAGGGGTATTCCGAAAGTTACGACACACACACTCTCTCTCTCTCTCTAGAGTAAGGCGAACCTCAGAATATGGTACCAAGAAAGAGAGATACGGATGTGAAAAAACTGGCACGGCGTGGGGAAGGGGGGGAAAAAAAGACCTGGGCAGGTGACCGAGTCGGTCACGGCGCGTTGTGGAGGTGGGGTGGAGGGAAGGGCGATCGAGTCTGATTCCGTCCCGACGTGTGTAAGGGGGATGTGCGGCCGTCCTGTGCCCGGACTCCTTGCCCGTTCCTCTTTTTTTTTTGACTTTCCTTTTTTTTTTTTGATTGCTTTCTTTCCTTTTTTTTTTGGACTTTCCTTTCACACAGGAGTGCGGGAGGACGAAACAGGGCCGGCGGCGCTACGGCACGTGTGACCAGAACGCGATCAGAGAAGAAGGGTGCGGCGTGTGTGGTAGGGTTGCGGCGTGCGTGGGCAAAAAGGAAGGCGAGCAGCAAGATGGAAGGGCGGCGCACTAGGTGTGAAGAGACAGGAACAAGGCGATGAGAAAACAAAAACACAAGTAACCAGCAACAATTGAAGTGTACAGCACACAAATTCAACAACGCAAGTATTGAAAGAATGCGCGAGGCTAAAAAGGTTGCTGGGACAAGATCTAACCTGAAAATAAATTTTTGTTTTGGCTTTTGTGGACTGTAGGAAGGGCAAAAGAAAAACACTCGATAAACTCACCGATCAACCTGGAAAGCTGATACCACTTGATAGAGTCGGAGTGCCCGATCTTTCGGTGAGTGGAGTTAATTTCGATCTGGTGGAAGATGACCCTCACGATCCGACTACGACGAGCGAGCCCGAAGCGCCAATGCAATCGCTGAACCAACTTCCTATGGTTACCGACCTTGTTGATGCAAGATCAGCCTGATCACGAAGATCGTTTCCTGCACGCAATCGAAGAACGAACAAGAAAAAGATGCGAGCAATCACAATATCACTCGAAGGTGGAGTTCTGAATCTCACGAGGACAGCGCGTATTTGCGCGTGTTCGAGAGTAGCTAAAGCTAGATGTAAAACAAAACTCAAGTCTGGAAAACAATGATGACTCTATCTAAATAGAGGAAGAGAGGGGCGCAACCCTAGGAAAGGGCGGCCAGGAAGGGGGCGCAGCCCCTAGTGGTGGTCAGCCCTAGGCGCCCACGCAAAGGCCTCAGTTGGGCCAGCATCTATTCTTCTGGGCCTTCGTTCTTCAGTAGCATGACGAAGTTTAGTTTCTCTTGCACGGGCCCGAGTAATTGGCCCAAAAGGAGGTGGCGCCTGGGGTGGAGGAGCATCTGGTGTCGCCGGAAAAGGTGCTGCTGGCGTAGACGTACTCGTGTTGTAGTTGATGTCCTCATCACAAGCAAGTTGATCCTATAATAAATTTTATTTCCTTGTGTTATAAAATTACTTTAAATGCAAGATAAATTAGAGAAAATCCTGGAAATTTTATTTAAGCCCAAATAAATTCCTTAAAAATTAGGGAAAATTACATTAGGGTGTTACATGTACCAGCTGTTCTGCCTCTTCAACAATATCCGGACCAAACACCTGCTCTCGCCAATCTGATCCCAATACAGCGGAGTCCTGCACTTCCGACCATA